>NW_015386783.1:454074-467809 GCF_001527695.2 Protobothrops mucrosquamatus
TATTATTATTATTATTATTATTATTATTATTATTATTATTATTATTATTATTATTATTATTATTATTATTATTATTATTATCATCATCATCATCATCATCATCATCATCATCATTATTATTAAGCTCCTGGTGGCCTCCATCCTTGATGTTTAGGGACTCATGGGACTTGTCGTCCAACAAACCCGCCCAACAAACCCGGGAGCCCCCGTGGCTCAGGAACCTCATCCCTGAAATTTGTGGTAGCGGCTTCTACTATTCCTGATCCTTTGCCCGTCCAGTGAGCCGCACCAAGCAAAACTGGAAACCAAAAAAACCCCAAAAAACATCTTGAGTGTTTCTATATATTAGGAAAAAAATCCGTCCCTTCCCCCCTCCCCCCCCCATTTCGCATAACCCGCCTGGCCCTCCCCGCCCTGCTGCAGGCGACATACTCCAAAGCTCATCATCCCCATCGCACAGCAGCGGAGGGGACGATGGGAGAGGCAGTCCCGCCTTGGCCCGGGGCGCCGGGGTCCGGGTAAAGCGGGGCGAGAGGGGGGCTTGTGCGCCCCCCACGCACCCACCCACCCCTGGCCTGCCAAGAGCCCGGCTCCCCGACCCTCCTTCCGGCGGGCGCCCGCTTGCCGAAGAAGGCGCGAGCCGGCCCAACGGCGCGTCTCTAGGCGGGCCCGGAAGCTCGGAGGGCCGGGCTGGCGCCGCCGAGAGCGCGGACTTGCGCAAGCCGAGCGGCCTCGCCGGGCTCATCCGGGCTTTGCGCGCGCCTCTGCGGCGCTTCTCGGCGCGGCGATGCCCTGCGGGGGACGCTGAGCGGGACAGCCGGGGCGGGCGGACCTTCCCACGGGACGGCCATGGCGGCGGCGGCGGCGGCGGCGCAAGAGGCTTCCGAGAGGTGCGTCTGGGGCGGGTGGGGCGCCTGTCCTTGACCCGGACGCCCGGACTCTGCGCGCTCCCCGTTGGCCGGGCTGGTCAGCCTCCCCGGCCCGGGACGCGCGTCTTCCCGGCCGGGCTGAGCCGGGGCTGGCCGACCATGGCGGACGGCCGTGGCGCAGCCAAACCGGGTCTACGTAGGTTGTGTGTGTGTGTGTGTGTGTGTAGAAGGCTGATTGACGCCTGTCCTTCCCCCAAAGAGCCCCAAACAGGCGGCGACCTCTTGTAGGTGCCCGGCACGCAGCCCTTTTGCCCTCCAAACGGGGCTCCAGACCAGGTATCTGGCCAGGTATCCGCCATACGCACGTCGGCGTGCGCCTTCGAGTCAGCCTTGACTCGCGGGGACGGTTGGAGGAGTCCCTGCAGTTTTCTTGGCAAGGATGTGGAGGGGATTTGCCCCGCAAGCTTTCAGAGAGGGGCTGGTTGCAAGGTCACCCAGCCGGGGCACGACTAGATTGCAGGGCTCCCGGCTGGTTTCTTGATGAGCCACTGCATCAAACTGGATCTGCCCTACTTTCTGTTTCTGTTTAATGCTGGTCGCTGAGCTCTGTAGTTCTCACTTGGGCAACAACCGCTTGGAGGCAAAAGAAGAGTCAGCACGGAAGGATGGAGAGGGTTAGGGTTATTCCAGTTATTCCATGTTATGCAGATGACTATGGAGATTATCAGTCGGGTCTGGTTGTCCCAAAGGTGCTTTTTCAAAAAGGCAACTGGACTTTCTTGGGGGGGGGTTTCCTTTGACAACGTTTTGCTTCTCATCCAAGAACATTCTTCAGTTCTAACTTGAGTTAACTCAGAACTGAGTTGGATGAGAAGCAAAATGGAAAAAGGAGAAAGGAAAAAAAAATAAGTTGCCTTTTGGAAAAAGCACTTTTGGGACATGTTATGCAGATGGAGAAAGTGTTGTGTAGTGGACAGTTGTGCCTATAGAATAGAGGGCCCAGGGATTACAAATCTTCTCCTGAGATTTTCTATCTCACCTCCTGCTTTGGGATAGTAATTTGGTTGTTCCCACTGTAAATCAGATCTTTTCCTCTATCAGCATGAGTGCATGTCTCCTGGGGAATTCTGGGAGTTGAAGTCCAGACTGTACATCTTAAAATGGCTGAGGTTGAGAAACATTGGTGTGACCTTTTTTTTTCCGCAAAGCTGGATAGCTGTTGGTTGTTGACATTCATAACTGACATCCCTGTGCTGAAAATGTCTGCCTCTCAATTCCCACGATTCTTGGCATTTCAGCTGAGAAAGCGTAATGGTGAAACACAAAAGCTCCCAATTCAAATGTCATATTGATAGTTTGTTAAGGCTGTCTCTATCCTCTCAGTAACTACTCAGCCTCAGTCTTCCTCTTATTATTATTATTATTATTAGATTGATATCACCTCCTTTATACATGGTGAACCTTTTTAATAGTCCTGCCTTTTTCCAACAACATCCCTGTGAAGTGGGCTGGGCTGGGAGAAAGTGACAGGCCCACAGTCACCCTGCTGGCTTTCATGCCTAAGGTGGGACTCGAACTCAGAGGCTTCTGTTTTCTGGCCTCCTGTCTTCACCACCAGACCAAATTGACTCTTGTTATTTGGGAACATAAAACCTTCCAATGTAAAAATGGTTGAGGTAGTACTTTAAACCATGAGACCATGTGTGGCAAAACTGGGACACGCTGGGTGTGTCTCATTTCAACTTCATCCTGTGCCTAAGGTGTGGTTCCAAACTTGTGAGACCAGCTTTGATATTAACATTTTTCAGCACTAGAATTCAGATACATAATTACTACCATGGGTTTGTTTAGAAATCTTTGCATCATTTCATTAATACGAGAAACTGGGTTCGCTTCAGAAGCAGATTCCGGAGGCGGATCCCACTCTTTGGGAGAGTACAAGTTGATCTCAGACCAGTTGGTCATTTAGACTTGGCACAGCTCCATATCCAAATCACTGTCTGTTTGGGTAATGAAACATCTGCAAGAAAACAAGCAAGCTCAAAGAGCACCAAGGACCGCTCGTTTCAACCCTGAGCTGCAAATATTCTCCTTTAAATGTTGTCTCTTTTTTTCTGGACTTATAAAAAAATCCCATAATATTTAGTGTGAGAGGAAGGACAATTTAACATCCATGAAATTGAAACAAATTTTATTTTCTACAGCCACAGAAGTTCAGATCTGAAATAACAGATATTGAAATTGCAACCACCTAAATTTATTTCAATATACTATAAAGAAAAATTTCCTGGTTATAACATACAAAAATGGAAGGTTGCAGGTTATTCATTTCTCAAGGGTTTGGAGAAGAAACTGGATAACACTCTCAAGGATGGTTTAATTGGTTTTCCTGTACATTGGAGAAGGTTGGACTAAGTGATCTTTGTAGGCCTTCCAACTCCATGATTTTTGCCCGGTCTCTGCCTTATTTTGGCAGAATAGCATATTATTGAAAAGCCAAAGGTGTTCTGACCAAGAATTGTGCGTACTCTGTTCTACAAAGACTGCACAATGCAGCTGTCAAATCCCGTGCCAGATTTTTGACAATTGAGGGATTTTTTTTCTGGAAACAACAGTCATCAGGTGCCCAAAGTTAACCAGAACAGGGTAAAAAAAATGCAGGCCTTTTACAGGATAGTTTCGGTGCCATGCAGAACCTCATCTTATACAGTTGGCTTCCTCCACCACTTCACCCAAGATCTACATCTCTTCTTGGGGGGAAAAGTCTCCTAACTATGTTGTTGTTAATTGCGAAGTCGTGTCCGACCCATCGCGACCCCATGGACAACGTTCCTCCAGCCTTCCTGTCCTCTACCATCTTCTGGAGTCCATTTAAGCTCATGCCTCCTGCTTCAGGGACTCCATCCAGCCACCTCATTCTCTGTCGTCCCCTTCTTCTCTTGCCCTCCATCTTTCCCAGCATCAGGCTCTTCTCCAGTGAGTCTTCCTTCTCATTAGGTGGCCAAAGGATTTGAGTTTCCACTTCAGGATCTGGCCTTCTAAAGAGCAGTCAGGGTTGATCTCCTCTAGGACTGACCGGTTTGAACACCTTGCAGTCCTAACTATGTCTCCCTCCAATCATTTATCACAGGAAAATTTTGATTTTCCTGCTTGCTCTTTTGATTTAGCAGAACAAAGTGGAGGAAGGGATCACTCTGCTTTCCTTCAACGCTTCTTTTTTCTTTTTCTCTCTCTCTTTGTCTCCCAGGCATTGCTGGGTGTGTTTTGCTACCGAAGGCGATGACCGGTCGGCCGAGTGGGTCTGTCCTTGTCGTTGCAAAGGATCCACCAAGTGGATCCACCAGGCCTGCCTCCAACGATGGCTGGATGAGAAGCAAAAGGGCAACAGTATTGGAAGCGTGAGTTGTCCCCAGTGTGGAACTGAGTACTGCATCGTCTTTCCCAAAGTAGGTGAGTGTAGAGCTGGCCAGGAAAGGCTCAACCACTGCTGGATAAATGGCCCCATTTCACTGAAGTGGAATCAGGTGCTGAATAAACACTGCATTTCCTCCAGAGTCGTTGCAAACTCTGTCTTCTCCACCAGATTGGTGTGGCTTGCCCAAAATAGACACATTGGAGACTTCAAATGACTGTTATTGATCTTTCCAATAATGGATGATTCAAGATTTTTCCCCCCTCTTCCTTCCCTGGTCTAATACTGCTCAGGACCAATGAGACTTATGCAGGTAGTCCTCAACTTACAACCATTCATTTAGTGACTGAAAATACAACGGCACTGAAAAAAGCGACAAGCGTCTGAATGTTGATCATGTGACCAGGGGAATGCTGCAGTGGTTGTAAGTGTGAGATACAAGTCGCTTTTTCCAGGGCCGTTGTAACTTCGAACAGTCGTAACTTCGAACTTTTGTAAGTCTGTTTTCTGAACGTGGCACAGAAGCAGGGGGCTCTGGGTTTTGACTCCTGGTTTAGGATTCTGCTCTATACAGCAGGAGTCCCCAACCCCCGGGCCACAGCCTGCTCAGAACTGGGCCGTGTAAGTGGCAGGCAAGCGTGTGCTTGCAGCTCCATTTGCGTGAGCGGTGGGTACGTGTGCGCGTACGTGCCCACCCCTCGTGTAAATTGAGCTGCGCGAGCCTGAAGCTCACATGGAACCATTTCCTCTTATCCCCCCTCCTGCCCCCCGCCCCCCGTCCACAAAGCCGAAAAGATTGGGAGCCACTGCTGTACAGGCTGGCTTCTGGTCCACGAGGACTTCTTTGGATGCTTTGTCTTCTCTTTGCAGGACCCCTGGTCTATTTCCTGCAGCAAGTGGACCGTATTTTATCCAAAGTCAGCCCTTTTGCAGCTGCGGGCATTGTGGTGGGGACACTGTACTGGTCGGCAGTGACTTATGGAGCTGTGACTGTGATGCAGGTAAGACTTGATGTGTCAGCAGGAAAGGCTGCCCTCCCTACAGAGACACCCCCCCCAATGATTACGTTAGTCTGCAGAACATGGTGAAGTCCAGAGCCTTAGGCTGTTGGAGAATTGATATTCTCCATCAGGATTAATCTTCTGGACAGGAGACAAAGAGGCAGGCTTCAATCATAATGCTGTGCCTGCTGTTTTCCTTATTTCTGTTCACACACACACACTTGCCTCTGAAGCAACCCTGGTGAAAACCAGGTAGAACTGGGTTTCTTTCACAATGGAAAAAAGACACCGAATAGAATAGAAAAAAGATGGCAAAGAACGGGACTGGAGCTGCACATAGCAGGTAGCTAGATTTAAACGGCACATTAACTGTAGACCAAGGTGTCCAATCTTGGCCTACTTTAAGACTTATGGACTTCAATTCCCAGAATTCCCCTGCTGTAGACTCAGAGCTACTTTTGATCCCATCCTGTTGCACTATAGCTCAGAAACAGCAATCTGACAGAAATCACACATTGCATGCGTGTAACAGGCTGGTTTTAGAATAGGCTTGGCCTGAGGTGTAAAAGCATTGTGGTTTATCAGCCTTGATTGATCACTTAATATTCCGAGTGAAGCAGACCATCATGGCTTGTTCAGCCGAGACTCGAATCTCAGCCTCTCCAAGGCTTGTGCAACTCCTAATCCCTCACTCATCCAGCTCTCAATCTCCACAGGTGGTCGGCCATAAGAAGGGCCTGGATGTGATGGAGCGAGCCGATCCCCTCTTCTTGCTCATGGGGCTGCCCACCATTCCAGTCATGCTGGTGCTCGGCAAGATGATCCGTTGGGAAGACTACGTGCTCCGAGTGTGGCGGAAATATTCTAGCAAGCTCCAGGCCCTACATTCCTGGGTTCCAGGTTAGTGTGTTCTTCTTTTGAGTTCTGGGCTCCTACTTTGAAGTGATAAGGACAGGAATTGTGGGGGGGGGGGATGGAGTTGATTTTTTTGCATCCTGGGGGGGGCATCTGCAAGTGGGGAGGTGTCAAACAATCAAGGTGCAGCAGAATAATCCTTGGCCGTGCATTTGACTCATGAGAGCAGTGTTTCTCAACCTTGGCAACTTGACAAACTGTGGACTTCAACTCCCACAACTTTTAACAGAGCTTCAGCGTGGGAGTTGAACAGGACTGGGGAATTCTGGAAGTTGAAGTCCACACATTTTCAAGACTGAGAAACATGGCAAGCGAGTTAAATCAGTAGCGATGTGTACTGCATCCTTATCCACATCAAGAGATGGTGCACCAGGGTTTTAAGTCCTGCAAAAGGAATAATTTTGCATCATTTTGGGGGGGAGGGAGAAGCAGCTGTGCACCCAAGAAGTCTTGTCTAAGCAACCAACCTGAGTCTCGTTCTACCTGGCACGGTCCGTGTATTTTAAGCATATCTTTTTCACCTTAAGGACTAGAACGTTGGATTTTTGTTTTCGGTACGTGTGTTCAAGTGTGGATTTGTGTTTTGGAGGAATCCCATAAATGAGCACCGAGGTTGAATCTCTGGCCAATGTCCAAAGGAGAATCTTTTCTGTGTGTTGGTGTCTGGGTGGGCACCTGCTGCAGAGGAGAATAACAGGACCAGTTGCTGGCTCTAATCAACATTGTAGACCACCCATTAAGGCTTTATAGTGAAGCCAAGAGATCGGCAGTTCAGTCCTTGGAATCTGGGACTCCAGTCCCTTTATAGAGTGGTCTATTCTCCTGTTTTCTCTCCTCAGGAACCAGTCGTCCAATCCCATCGATACCTCTGGCCGAGTCACGCTACCAGAGTGACCACCTTTCCATCTCACGCACCTTGTGTGGGGCCCTGGTGTTCCCAACCATTGCCAACCTTGTGGGCCGGGTTACCTTTCAGAGAGTCAATTCCAACCTCCAACGTACCATCCTGGTGAGTCAGGAGATGAACGGAAAGAAAGCCATTAGCAGCATTAAAGGTTTGGGTTGCCTTCCCCAGAACTGGTCCCGGTGCAGTCCAACTGCATTCAGTAAGGAATCCCTGTCGTTTGCTATTAGCATCTCTCTCTCTCTCTCTCTGTCTCTCTCTCTCTCTCTCTCCCCTCCCTCACAAACACACATACACAAACATTATAAGGTCAACTAAAATCTAGTCGTCTTTCAGCAGTCTCCATTGAAGAAACGTAATGGGAATAACTTGAGGAAAACAAGAAAAAGCCATTACCGAGACAATGGTCAGATAAAAGAGGTCTGAATCTGGGCCAGAACTGTCATCTGAAAAAGCATTCCAGATAGGACTCGCCCTAGTTCTCGCAAAGATAAAGGGAGGGAGGAAGCGCCTTTACACTTGCAAGATTTGGGATCAGCTCTTCAAGGTAAACCAGGTTAGGAAAGCAAAGTCAAATAAATTGGCTAACGCTGGGTTTTTTTGTAATAGAACTATTGTAATAGAGTCTTGCAACTTGGAATATGTTTTCCCCCAACCTCCCTTAGGGAGAACTAGGGCAGGTCATGCCTGAGAGGCTTTCTCAGGTTACAGTTCTGGCTTAGACTCATATGTCCTTTATCTAATCATTGTCTGATAGTGGCTGTTCCCCCTGGAATAATAGAAGAGACAAGAAAGCTTATTCCTTCTGTCTGTTACATCACCACTTTGTTCCTCCAGGCTTGGAGCTCAAATTAGGCTGTGGTATTCTTTAGAGCCGCAGTCCCCAACCTTTTTGATCCCCGGGACCAATTTTGGGGGAAGCAGTTTTTTTTTTCCCACAGACCAGCGGCAGGAGGAATGGTTTCGCAAAATACTATATCCCACACAAGCATAGATGGAGCTTTGCTTGCTTATGTGGTGGGTTCCTAACATGCTGCCAATCAGTCCTGGTCTGAAGACCAAGGATTGGGGACCCGTGCTTTAAGAGTGTTTCCGTTATTCCGTGCAATCCTGATTTGATTGTTTTAAATTTAGCTAGCTGGGATTGTAAAAGTTGAAGATGACAACCTTGGAGACCAGCCAAACGAGGAAGGCCGATCCACCGTCTGTCCTTTAATTCCCTTCTCTTCTCTCTTGGTAGGGTGGCATTGCCTTCGTGGCCATCAAGGGAGCATTGAAAGTGTATTTCCGCCAACAACAGTACTTGATCCAAGCCAATCGTCGCATCCTCAACTTTGTAGAGAAAGAGGATGTGCAAAAGGACTCGGCTCAGCCCGAGGAAGACAGCGGTAACGAAGTGGGGCTCAGCTAGGAAGAACAGTCTTGGCTTCTGCAGATCCTTCCCCCCCCCCCCCCCCCCAGAATAAGCGAATTCTTCTCTAAGAGAGATCGTAGCTCATCCAACGTCGTTCTTGAAGCAAGTGCCTTTCGGGCAACCCAGATGTGGCTGCTGTGTGGTGTGGGGAGATGCCGACTTGAGGTTGGGTGAGCCAAATCTCTGGAATCTTCTGTATCAGTAAACAATGCTCCTTTCCAAGCCAGTTCCTTTTTTTGTGTGTTCTGACCAGCTGACCTTGCTCTGCCTTCTGCCTTCGCTCCGTCTGGTCTGAATATCCTGCCTAGGATCTGTCCCTCGATCTCTTTAGAAATCATAATTTCAATAAATCAGTCATAAGCTCCCTCTTCCCGCTAGGGGAATTCAGAGTACGGCTTTTCTTGTTGAAGAAAAATGCTGGGTGGTAACATGTTCGTATTTGGTAGGAAAAGAGGGGTGTCTGTGGGGGTGGGGGTCAATAACTATGGAACCGAAGCCCTGCCTCTTTGTACATGTGCAGTGATGTAAAACTGGACTGTTAAACTCCATGCTCCCCTACCGCTGGCCTTTCTTATTATTGTTTCATATGGAGAATTTATATGGCTGCCCACTCACTTTCAATGACTCTGGGTGGCTTACAAAAAATAAAAACCCAATATACAAACATTAAAAGCAATAGTCCCACACGTGCCCTGGTAACAGCAATCAATCAAACAAGCAAGCCACTTCATGGGCTCCATGGGGATTGAGGCTAAAGCATATAAGGAACGGCTGCTGGAATTGGGAATGTCTAGTTTAACGAAGAGAAGGATGAGGGGGGACATGATAGCAGTGTTCCAATATCTCAGGGGCTGCCCCAGAGAAGAGGGAGTCAAGCTATTCTCCAAAGCGCCTGAAGGCAGGACAAGAAGCAATGGGTGGAAACTAATCAAGGAGAGAAACAACCTAGAACTAAGGAGAAACTTTCTGACAGTGAGAAAAATTAACCAGTGGAACAACCTGCCTCCCGAAGCGGTGTATGCTCCAACACTGGAAGTTTTTAAGAAGAGACTGGACAGCCATTTGTCTGAAATGGTGTAGGGTTTCCTGCCTAAGCAGGGGGTTGGACGAGATGACCTCCAAGGTCCCTTCCAACTTTACTACTACTACTACTACTACTACTACTACTACTATTATTATTATTATTATTATTATTATTATTATTATTATTATTATTATTATTATTATTATTATTATTATTATTATTATTATTATTATTATTTATCCTCCTATTCTGAGTTCCCCAGGCTCATGTGGCAAAACCAGGTCATTCAGCAATGTCTCTGAGTTCAAGAGAGGTCAACCACATATCCACATCAAGCCCATTTTTCAAACACACCTAGAATCCCTGCAGCAAGGGCTACTTCCAGATTCAGTATTCTTTTTGCAGAGGAACGAATCGATTTTTCTGATCAGCCATCCCACTACATTCTATTCCAAAGGATGGTTATTTTCCTGGAGAGGAGAGGAGGGTTTGTAGTGAAATTCCCACTGACAGAATTGAATTTTGTGTTTTTTTTTACAACTCAGTTCCATTGTTACCCAGACTGGTAGTTTTTGGATTTGGGGATGGCAAAACGTATAGAGAGGAAGGGTGAACTCTTCCTCTGAATTCTCACAGTACGTTTGCCTACACGTGACACTTTCCGTCGGTGTCAATGGAAAAAAATTCTGAAGATGAAATTGCCATGCAGGAATGGGGCCTTAGTAAGAACACATTTGGAATACTGCATCCAGTTTTAGTCACTATTATAAGAAAGATGTTGAGACTCTAAAAAAGAGTGCAGAAAAGAGCAACAAAAGATTATTAGAGGGCAGGAGGGTAAAATATATGAAGAACAGTTGAAGGAATTGGGTATGTCTAGTCTAGTGAAAAGAAGGATCAGGGGAGACATGATAGCAGTGTTCCAATATTTGAGGTGAGGAGGGTCAACCTATTATCCAAAGCACCTGAAGGCAGGAGAAGAAGCAACGGATGGAAACTCATCAAGGAGAGAAGCAACCTAGAACTAAGGAGAAACTTCCTGACAGTTAGAACAATTAATCAGAAGGTATGAGTGCTCCAGCACTGGAGGCTTTTAAGAAGAGACTGGACAACCACTTGTCTGGATTGGTGTAGGGTTTACTGCT
The DNA here is from genome assembly GCF_001527695.2 of Protobothrops mucrosquamatus. Taxonomy (NCBI): domain Eukaryota; kingdom Metazoa; phylum Chordata; class Lepidosauria; order Squamata; family Viperidae; genus Protobothrops; species Protobothrops mucrosquamatus. The sequence goes on from NW_015386783.1 coordinate 464,759, forward strand.
GGAGCAGGGGGTTAGACTAGAAGACCTCCAAGGTCCCTTCCATCTCTGGTACTCTTGTTATTCTTTTACTCCTTTTCGACCACAAGATGGTGCTGGCAGTTTAAAGAATATCAGGGGATTCTCTTCAGCTCCTGACTTTAGACAAAAAAAAAAAAGGTGAGCAGGTTTGAAGCTTGCCAGATCTATCAGAGTTTATTTTGCGGAAACATTATTTCTTATAATGTTTATGACACGTTATCCCCAGTGGAAGTTTCTTTCAAAGCAAGGGCAGTTCCCATCACGCGATTTCTCTAGTTTAAAGACTGTATTCCATTCCTCAAACCAGAGTTCTCAAGTCTTTTCAAATGCAGGAATGCACCATTGTCTTTCCCCCCAACATTTTCCTCTTGGACCAGCTGAATTTTTAAAGAAATAAGGTTTTAGATTTTCTATCACCAGATGAAGCAGAAACGTCTTTTTATAAGAGCCCCTTTGGTGGTATGGTGAAAGTGCTGGCCTAGAAATTTGGAAGCCCTGAGTTCGAGGCCTTCCTTGGCAGGGAAGCAGCTGGTGATTTCAAGATCGTGTAAAGTGACAGTACCACTCTATACTACCACTCTATTCATGCCCCCAATCCTGGTCACCATGGTACAAAAAAGATGCTGAAACACTAGAAAGAGCGCAGAGAACAATAAAGATGATTAGTGGGCTGGAGGCTAAAACATACAATGAATGGGTGAAGGAACTGGGTATGCCCAGTCGAATGAAGAGAAGGATTGGGAAGGGATATAATTACTGTCTTCCAATATTTGAAGGGTTGTCACAGAGAATTGAGGGGGTCAACCTATTCTCCAAAGTGCCTGAAGGCAGGACAAGAAGCAATGGATAGAAACTTACGAAGGAGAGAAACAATCTAGAATTAGGGAGAAATTTCCTACCAGTGAGAACAATTAACCAGTGGAACAGTTTTCATTCAAAAGGTGTGGGTGCTCCATCATTGGAGGTATTTAAGAAGAGAGTGGACAGCCATTCGTCTGGAATGGTATAAGTTCTCCTGCTTGAGTAGTGGGGTTGACTACTAGAAGACCTCCTCAGTCCCTTTAACCCTATTATTCTATGTTTTATGATGGAAATCAAGAAGAAGTACCTGGAAGGTCTCTTCTCCATCATCAAAGTGTCTTTGCAAGTGATGGAAGGAGGGGGAATTAAAAACCCAAGCTGCTTTTGGAAGGCAGCTAAAGAAACAGCAGGGAAGGCAAAGTGAGTGCTACCTTGCCCTGCTAATATTGGCTTTTTGCTCAGTTGGGAACCTGCTGTTTGTTCTCATTAATTGGGAAAAAGTGACCTATTCCTCCTCTGGATCTCTCTCTCTCTCTCTCTCTCTCTCTCTCTCTCTCTCTCTCTCTCTCTCTCTCTCAAACACACACAGAGAGAGAGAGAGAGAGAGAGAGAGAGAAATTGAAGACGCTACACAAAGTCAAAATTAAATCTGACAAATCTTCTCTTGAGACCCTGTACTTATCTATTTAATAATGTCAGCTGCTTAGCACCCGGGAACTGCATTTTCAGGGATGCTCCTCTGAAGAGTTTGCTTCAAAACCTCTGATAGCTGCAGGGCATCGCTTCTGCCTGCCTCCAAAATTGACACTGCCGGGACTGAACAGCTGATGACTTTTAAAATCCATTTGTAACACTGAGCCTGCCGTCAACCACAACCATCACCTATCATTCTAGGGTTTTTTTTTTCCCTTCGTCATATGTCCTGAGTCCCCTGTCAGGCTGCAAAAATTAAAGTGTGACCCCAGTGTGTGGGGAAGAAAAATTGCTGATCCTGTGCCCAGCTAGAGCAAAATGAATTGAATTACAGCATAGCTCAAGCACCTTGTACTAATGTGCAACTGCAGCAGAGCGTGTGAAAGTGTAAGAATGTGCAGAGTTTGTACAATTGGCTTTACACGTCGCACCAAGTGAATGGGGTTTTCAGCCATGTCTGTAGTGTCAATGCAGTTGAGATGATGGCTGCTGCTGAAGCTCCTCCCCTTTTTATGTACATGCAGCCATCTTGACTTTTTTGACTCATTCCTCTGCAGAGACACTCCTGGCCTTTTCTGTAGTTTTACCTTTTAACGTGTGCAACGCCTTGCCATAAACCTTAGATTAGTGATCCCCTCCCATTATTGCTTCTTCATTAAACCCCGATACGGTAAACATGGATTTGTGCTCCACATTATATAAAAAAGGGGTGGGGCTTCAATTGCACAGTCACAGCCACCATCTTGACTCTTTTGATGCCCCTGCCTTTGGCTCCAGTTGCCTGGGGATGTGGCTAAGGTGTTATCTGACAGGTAAGGGGCGGAGCCTGGAGGGGTGTGGCACGTAGGGGCAAGATGTGTGACCTGGGAGTGAAGCCACAAAGAATATGGAATTCAATGCGTTTCTTCATCCCCAAATTTCATTTACCAGCAGGGTCGTCCCTGCAAAAACTTTAAATGTGGTTTGTGGTTTGTCCCTTACCTTCTTCCTCTGAACGTGACCTTATCTGCATTATCAACATCTCCACCCGGTGCTGTTCAGAATCAGAAACCCAGTACGCAGTGCACAAATTGTTATTCTCCTTGGCAACCGTAGCACACAATAGACCGTTGTGATTGTCACGGGTCCTGGGGTGGCAGCAGGAATCTCTCTCCATAATTTGAGTTCCAGTTGTTGCAGCCCTGTGTGGGAAGCCAAAGGCTTACACAAGAACGAGAGGGAAGCAGAATACCAAAATAAGGCAGCAAATCATGCCATCCCCCCCAACATCTGTTTGCAGCATCAAGGCTCTGAGCCAGTTCAATTTAAAAAAAAAATGTCTCTGAGCAGGTGCAAAGCATCTCTCTCTCAACTCTGCAGAACTTTCTTTTCCGCCTGTCTGGCCTCCCTGACACTTAACATTCCCGAAGAGGCTTTTCAAGACGGATGAGAGCAGCTTCCCAGCTGCACAAGTTTTATAACTTCCTGGCATCTGTCTTTATGGAATCCAAGGTCAAGTAATGCACTCAAAGGAACCATTTGTCATAGATTGTAGGCCGG
>NW_015386783.1:468203-510636 GCF_001527695.2 Protobothrops mucrosquamatus
TTTTTTGTCCGCCATTTTTTCCCCCCTTTTCCGGCAGGTGCCTTACCTCCCTCGGGCTGGGCCAGCTGGTGGTCGGCCTGCTCCGTCTCTGCCGCTTGCCAGCTACGCCTCGGCCGGCGCAGGGGGCAGAACCACGCATGCGCGGCGCTCCCGGGCAGGGAAAGTCCTCGACTTACGACCGGTTGGGTAGTCCTCGACTCACGACCGGTTTAGTCCTCGACTTATGACCGGTTTAGTCCTCGACTTACGACCGGTTGGGGGTCACGGCATTAAAAAGGTTGAGAACCACTGGACTAGAAGCATTTGAAATATGGATTTACAGGCGGCTGTTACGTATAAGCTGGGTTGACAAGATCAGAAATGAGGAGGGGATAAGCCTCCTGGGAAAGCCCAGGGAAATCATCAAAACAATTAAAAAACAAAAATTAGAATATTTCGGACATGCGATGCAACACCCAGAAAAATACGGCATCCTCCATTTAATCCTCCAGGGAAAGATGGAAGGCCAACGAGGTCCAGGCAGAAGAAGAACATTGTGGCTTCAAAATCTCAGGGACTGGTTTGGACAAAACTCAGCCAGCACTTTTTCAAAGTGCGGCTGCTGATAAAAACAGGATCGCCCAACATGATCGCCAACGTCCAATAACGGATAGGGCACAAGAAGAAGAAGAAAAACTTCTAACTTCAGCCACAGCACAGAAAGAAACGCTGGGGAGATCAAGCAGAAAAATGGCCTTTCAAATGCTTCTCGCACAGGGAGGGGGTTATTTTTCGGTCCATTTTGCAAAGCAATGATGAGAAAGGGGGAGGCTAGCTGGATTCTGCTTTCAGTGCTCCCTCCCTCCCCCCCCCAGTGAGCTGGACAGGGCACAGGCTGGCTCATGGACCTCTTTGTGAGTTTAAGGATGCCAGCTGCGAGGATGTCCACAAGGCAGCAGGAAAATGCACGTTAAGATTTGGAGGGATAAGCCAGCGGCTGGGTTGACGTGCTTATGGTTTGAGCTTATTGTCCTGTTGCCATATTTTGGCCTGAAATTAATCTGATTGTCAACATGACTTTGGAAAGAGAACATTGTTTTTCAAGGACGCATCTGGTTTTCTTGTCTATAATTCAAGTATCTGAAATCTATCAAAGAGGTAAGAATTACCGTCCCACTGTTACCAATATATTATTGTTTGTATCACTATAAAGCTGTGACTATGAATACTATTTTGAGTTGTTTCATAAAGGAGGGAGGGAAAGAGGAAAGAAAGAAAGAAAGAAAAAGAAAGGAAGGAAGAAAGAAAGAAAGAAAGAAGAAAAAGAAGGAAAGAAAGAGAAAGAAAGGAGAAAGAAAGAAAGAAGGAGAAAGAAAGAAGAAAGAAAGGAGAAAGAGAAAGAAAGAAAGGAAAGAAAGAAAGAAAGAAAGAGAAAAGAAAGAAAAGAGGGAAGGAAGGAAGGAAGGAAGAAAAAAAAGAAAAAGAAAGAAGAAAAGAAAAGAAAGAAAGAAAGAAAGAAAGAAAGAAAGAAAAGAAAGAAAGAAAGAAAGAAAGAAAGAGAAGGATTTATTATGCAACCCCCTTACTTCATTTCTTGGAATTTTTCTGAGGACTCAGATGAGGACATCTTTTATTTGGACACCCTGTAATGTGTTTTCCCACTGCTCCCCCCCCCCCATTTTTCTTTTCATAGAAGAGCTGCGCAATGTCTTTTGACTGGATGCCATTCATTTGGGAGCAGCCATCCGTTTGGAAACACCACAGAAATACAATAAATGCATTAAAAAAATACAAAAATGTGTCAGAAAATACCAGACTCTTTGCCTGTCTGCCCTTTCTTGTTAAAGACAGCCATCCAAGAAAGAAAGAGAGAGAGAGAGAGAGAGAGAGAGAGAGAGAGAGAGAGAGAGAGAGAGAGAGGGAGGGAGGGAGGGAGGGAGGGAGGGAGGGAGGAAGGAAGGAAGGAAGGAAGGAAAAAACACACACGTTTTTTGCAAATCTAGGATCATAGGGACCCTGCCACTGAAATGTCCCAAGAATGGGCAGGCTTGCAAAATTGGCTGGTACCAGGTGAGTTCTTTCTGAATTTTGTTTTTCTGGGAGGCCACGAAAAAAATCCACGAGTCATAGAGGTGACTGAAGTCTGTGTCAGGAGGATTGGCATGGAATCCCCTTTACTACTAATAGGAGCAAGTCTACTGCCTTTGCAACTGGTTGTACCAGGCAAATGTTCCTTTGCCGCCCCTTCCCTTTCTAACTCAAAATGTCACAGTGGCCTTGGTTCGTCTCAAAGCCACAGCAGGGATGGAGAGCATGTGGTCCTTCAGATGTGGAAAGAACAATATCACGGGGGCCACTGCTTATTTTCCAAATCACGTCTGCCACACAAGCACAATGGACTTATTTCACTTTCTCAGATCCTACACTGATCTGGCCAGACGATGTTTCTTTTCATCTAAAGTCTTGCCTCTAAAACAAAACTGCCACAGAATCTCTTGGAATGTTCAGATATTAATCAGATTCAGGCCTAATTTCCTAGGGGCATTTAGAAGTCTAAGAGCCATTAGAAAGATCTGTTCCTGGGGGGGGGGGTGTCCTTGGTGCTCTCTTGAGTTTGGTGATTTTCTTGCAGATGTTTCATTACCCAAATAGTAACATCATCAGTGTTAGAAGGGAGTGGGGTTTATCTCTGTTTATATACAGATAGCTTGCCCTGTCACTGTTGCTGGAAATGTTCTTGGTGGTCGCTTGATTAGATTGTTGATTACACTTTGATTGTCTGAGTTGGTGGTTCCTTGATTGGGGTGTGGTTTACTGCTTGATTGTTGGTCTACTTTTAATCTTAGTGTTGTTGTTGTTGTTAATTGCGAAGTCATGTCCAACCCATCGCGACCCCATGGACAACGTTCCTCCAGGCCTTCCTGTCCTCTACCATCTTCCGGAGTCCCTTTAAGCTCAGGCCTCCTGCTTCAGTGACTCCATCCAGCCACCTCCTTCTCTGTCATCCCCTTCTTCTCTTGCCCTCCATCTTCCCCAGCATTAGGCTCTTCTCCAGCGAGTCCTTCCTTCTCATTAGGTGGCCAAAGTATTTGAGTTTCAAAATCTTAGTGTTAATTCCTGCTTATCTGGGTGTTGGTTGTTGGCGAGGAGGGTTTTTGGTCTTTGGCTTTCCTTTTTAGCTTTTTGAATCTCTCTTTTAAATGGTATGCAGATGCTGTTTATCTCCATCTGCATCCCCTTTGCACTACCGCCGCTCGGCAAAGAATGATTTAATGTCTTCGCGCCAATCCAATATAGTTAGTCAATACTTTTGGATGATAAAGTGTACATTTAGACCACAGAGGCAATAGCAAGCAAAACAAAGAAGATTATTCTCAATTTACCTTGGTGACTGAGAGGTTCTTGATGGAAGGGAACCGAACACAGCTTTCGCCGCTGCGCAGGTAAGATGCCGAAGTCTTGGAATGAGTGACAAGAGGCACACAGGTTTATTTATTTATTAAACTTATGTGCCGCCCATCTCACTATCAAGCAAGAGTGTCGCAGTATGGCGTTTCCCCCTCCACACACACACACACACACACTGCTTTAACAAGGCTCTGATACTTGTCAGGCTATGACTGTTCTTTTCTGCAATGGAATCTGAAAATCCTTTTTTGCCCTGGAGAGACACTTGCATCATCTGTTGCGCAGAAAAGAGCCGTTGGCCAGCATCGTAAAAGCTGATGTGTGTCAGATTCAGCTGCAGTGCACTGGAAGGTTCTCCTATGAAAATCCTCAAAAGGAAATGAGGTCTTTGGTTCAACTCTCTTTGAAAGCGGGACTTCGAGCACGATAGATCTGGACCACCTTTTGCGGGGTGGAACTGCCCAACATTTGGGGGAGCTGGAGATTTGAGAAGAATAAGGCAACAGTCCAAAATAGTTAAGAGATCCTCCCTTGATTTTCCTGAGGGCAGGCGGCATGCCTTTGTTTTTCAAACTGGATTATTTCTTTGTCTGATGGTTTGTATCCCACCTTTATGATTTTTACAGATAACTCAAGACAGAAAACACGAGGGGTATCACCTCTGGTGGAGGGCATATTGTGCCCTTTTTTTTAGGGCAGCTCGTACACCTTTGGTCCCCACCTGACACTCAGCTCTCACCTGTGGCTCCTAGTAGCTGTAACATGCGCAGTGGCCACACCCCAGGCAACAGCTTCGACAGGCTGGCCAAACCAGGTTGAGAGTAGCCGTTGTGTCTTCGACATTCGGTGAGCAAGGGATTTGTCTATCCCAAGCATGTGAAGACAGACTCTGGCGCTAACTCGTCTACTCTGGATAATTTTATCCTGGTTGCTAGTACTTCCGTCAAAGACGTTCGCTGCACCATGCGACTCTCGTGCCGTTCTGTGCTTTCTACGGGACCAGTTGGTGACGCGGGTCGGGTAGAGGTTGACAGAGCTGAAAACAGGACGCATTGGAACAAGATGGAATCTGGGAAGAGAGAGTGAGGCTGACTATGCGCACCTCTCCCTCACTTTAATCCAATCCATGCGCAAGTCTTGACATCTTGACTTTCATAAGATGTCAAGGTCTTCATCGAAATCGATGGACAAACAACAATTTTCCCCACAACAATTCTGTGAGGTGGATTGGGTGGAGAGAGAGGGGCTGGCCCAATGTCATCCATGGCTAATGGCAGGACTTGAACTCATGGTCTCCTGCTTTCTAGCCTGGTGTATTCATCACTAGATCAAACGTGACAGGTTAAGTCTATTGTAGAACCCGTACTGTCATTTCCCAGGTTTCAGCTAAAGTGATCGCAGGTTCAGAAGCCACGGAGAAGCAGCGGGAGAGTACAGAGCGAGCTGCAGGTTGTCCACCCGTTTCCTAATAAGGAATGATTTGGTCTGGTCAGGACTATTGATCTAATCTGGCCTGATTACCCCCAGACAACATCTATCACGCTAATGAAATCAGAAAGAGAGAGAGATATAAATAAGCGGAATGAAAATGAAATAATCCAGAGTGACTCATTCCGTCAGAGGGAGAAAACATTTTCTCATTTCCGTCAATTAAAGAGAATTTTAAAAACCTCATATATGCTCAAACAGCCCATTCTTTCGGTACCAGTAAATAGTGATGATGGATCTCTGGCTAGTTCCTCACGGATGAAAATGAAAATAAAGCTATCCTCCATAGCCGCATTATCAACTTGCTTGCCAACAAAGCAGCCTTTTCTGGCCTCGGTACCATAAGCCCCTGCAGCACAGCCTGTACTTATTATGAACTAGCAGCATGCCCAATCCCCCTGCACAATGCCATGGATGCTCTGTGTACACAGAAAGGAAGAGAAACAGGTGGCTGCTTTCCAGAGGGTCCTGTTTGGTTTAGGTATAGTGGTGCCTAAGCCATGGTTTAGTGTTTTGTGCAAACGTAGCCATTAAGTCAGGAGGCAGCAAGTCAGGAGACTCTGGAAAGAGTGCAGAGAAGAGCAACTAAGATGATTAGGGACCTGGAGGCTAAGACATATGAAGAACGGTTGCAGGGATTGGGTATGGCTAGAGTAGAGGAAAGAAGGACTAGGGGTGACATGATAGCAGTGTTCCAGAATTTGAGGGGATGTCACAAAGATAAGGGGGGGCAACCTATTTACTAAAGCCCCAGAAGGCAAGACAAGAACCAACGGGCGGAAACTAATCAAGGAGAGAAGCAACCCAGAACTAAGGAGAAATGTCTTAACTGTGAGAATAATCAACCAGTGCCTTGGCTTTAGAAGTTGTGGGTGCCCCATCACTGAAGACTCTCAAGAAAACACTGGACAGCCACTGGTCTGGAATGGTATTGACTCTACTGCTCATGCAGAAAGCTAGACTAGATGACCTCCAAGGTCTCTTCCAACTCTTATTCTATGTTCTATTATTGCTTAACTTTGTCTTGATAGAGAAGAGGTGAACAGGACCATGGACAGCTAATTTTCTTTTCAGTTATCCCATCTGGAAATAACTGGCAGATCCACCTTTCTAGAAACTCATTCTCCACATTGAGAATGATAACCTAACTATCCTTTCTGAGCTGGCAAACTATAGCAATAGATATCAAATGCTTGCCACAAATTGGGAGGAGTAAATCTATAATCCATTTGAATCCAAAGTCCTCTTTGAGTGGGTCTTCAAAGTATGGGACATGGCAGTCTTCCTAATTTAACTTTCCTCCTATTGATATGCATTGCTTCTATCTCTGCCATTCTTGTAACTAAATCCTTGTGGACCTGTTCTTAGTCTACCTTAACTGTATTGGTGTCCATGGGAAGGTGTCAAAATCTACAAGATAAAAACCCAAGCGTTGCCCCTTTGTGGTTGAGTGTGATGTCAACCCATGTATCAAATTTAGGGACCCACCCACCTCACTCACAGAGTAAATTGTCTGAGTTGTCTTAGCCTGATAGTGTTTGCACAACAATCATCCCCCAGATCAGTTAAACACCTAGCAGATGCTTTGAACAACTTCCTAATGATAATCTTTGCTTTCTTTTTTGATATTTTTTTGTGACTTAAAGAGTTGCACAAGGCTGGTTTATGCTACAGTGTACTGAGCCAATCTGGAAGGTGGGTTAATTCAATAATCAGGTTAAGTTTATTACCTGAACAAAGTTACACTTTCCCCATTTGCTGTAGTGTAGAGGACCGTAAACTGATCTGTTAGATTTGATTATTGGATTACAGCCTGACCAATAATAGTCCTAATTATTCTTTATAAATGCATGGTAAAAGAGGGGGGGGGGTTACTTTCCTCAAATTCACATTTTTCCTGCCATTTTTCTTCAGCTTCCCCAACCCCATCCCTTCCAGACACTGGATTTCAACTCCTTCCATCCCCTACCAGATTATAAGTCACAAAGTCCAACATACTTCCACTCTGTTTTTTAACATTCCCCCCACCAATTAATAACTAAGCTCCTGGTTTGAGCCATTGATGAGTTCAACCTGGCAGATGTGATGTAGATCTTTTTGCTTATTCGCTGTTAAGCTGTCCATCTGTTACCCTTTGAGGGACACTTACGATTTCTCCTCTGTACTTCGCGCCTTGCTCAATCCATCTGCCTTGGCTTCTGCTCCATCCCTGGAGACTGTTCTTCTTTAGAAAAAACGAGGGTGGCTTGTGATTTCCGATCACTCCTCTGCTCACACTTCCTCCTGCATCCCATCCAAGATCCTGCAAAGGTTGAGCCCTTTTCGCAGACGTCTCCGGAGGCTCCTTCTGGCAGGGCTTTTCTTGGTCCAGCTGCATCCTTCACCAGCAGCTTGGAGAATGGCAGGAAATCCCCGTGACATCAGTAGTTCCAAGCCATTTAGGTGACTCTCGCGTTCTTCTCACAACAGGTCCTTTTCTGCATCTGTTTCACATGCCACCGCAGGGGTCCCAGCGTCACGCCAAGCCAGGCATGTCCAACCCACAGCCCACATACCCCATGCCACTCTGGACAACTAGTAATGTGCTGTCTATGACTATGTCTCTATGTCTCTATGTCTATAAACTGTATTATAGGCAGTCCTCGACTTATAACAATGAAGCCCAAAAGTTCTGTTGCTAAGAGAGACAGTGAAGTGACTTTTGCCCCACTTTACGATCTTCCTAGCCACAGTTAAGTAGATCGCCGCAGTCGTAAAGTTAGTAACACGGTCGTTAAGTGTATCTGCCTTCCCCATGGACCTTGCTCGTCAGAAGGTCCCAAAAAGGGATCACATGACCCCAGGACACTGCAACTGTCATAAATACAAGTCAGTTGGCAAGCCTCTGAATTTTGATCACCTGACCATAGGGATGCTGCAACAGTCATGTGAAAAATGGTCATAGTGCCGTTGTAACTTTGAATGGTTACTAAATGACCTGTTGTAAGTCGAGGACCACCAGTATGACAGCTATAGAAACGGAATCTTACAGATCCAAATAAGCAGAATCGATGTAATCTGCATTTGTAGCAGAAGGTGCTGCATCAGAAGCATTAAGCAGATCGTGGCTGATGTCCAGCTGGTCATGCTTGGCTCTGCATTCAGGACTTCTCTGTGTCCTATCCTATCATTGCTTCTGCAGCACACAGCTCAATCCTCTGGGGGGGGTCACATGTAAACCCCTTAGCCCAGCCTAAAAGGCTCCCCATGCCCCACCCTTAGCTTCCCATGGAGCTAAAGGATGCAACTTCAGAGGGTTTGCAGTTGTTGCTGGTTGAGGGAGCCCCAGTTTAGAATCCAAAGAAAGAATGAAGAGAAAGCAGAGCAATGAAAACAAAGCCTTATTGATTCATTCTTTATTCTTAAATAGGGTGCCTTTCTCAGTCAGCTGCAGGGGTGCAAGGGCTGGGAGAGGGGGGCCCTTGACAAAGCACCCACAATAGGCTGCCTTTCTCGGGCAGGTTTTATAGCCCTTCAGCCTCTCCCTCCTGGCTCTCCACCTCTGCCTTCCCAGGCTGCTTAAATTGCCTTTGGGGAAATAGCTGCATGGTTCGGGCATCAGGAAGAGAGAAGGTTATGTAATAGCCAGCTGCATCGATGGGTGCCTGGTGGGAAGCAGGCAATTAGTTAAGGCAAAGGTGGGAAATAAATAATTGGGGTCAGAGCTGCAGGCTTCTTATAGCTCAACTGATGCAAAGCCAACAGAAAGTGCACAGCTCCACGAGGGAAATGGGAAAAGACTGGATTGATTAGGGAAGACTTTTTGGGTGCTGGTAATTTTGCTTCTCTGTTTTTTTCTCCCCCTTCTTTTTTCCCCCTTTAAAAACCATAATAATTTTAAAAGTGCAGTTCGTTCACATTGCAGGAGCATTTTAATGTTAAGTGAGAAGGAGCCACATCTCAGTTGACGCGCAAGTGCCGGGCAGCTCATGTGCAAATGCTGTCCATCACTGAAGGGGATTCAGAAAATTTTGGAGTCCCCTCCCCCCCCCCCACAAATTCCTGCATACTTTGTTAGTCCTGCAGGGAGATAAATGGCCTTTAGGGTTTCCTGTCCAGGGGAGGGTCCTTCAGCAGGACCAGGAAGCCTTTTTGCAGGGCCTGTTCACAAGGTGGGTGGATGGAGAGATGCAAGGGGAAAGTGAACGTACTGAGACGTTGGGTGTTCCTGGAGGTGCCTCCAGGCTGTCTATTCGGGAAGGAGGGATGAGAAAACCACATGGGTCTTTTTCTCTAGGTAGGGCTCAAACTTACACTAGGTGCTGGTGGAGCAGAGACGGCCAAGGAAAAAAATGATTCCAGATTTCTGCAAAGGTATATGATAGATGCATCAAATACAAGGAAGGAAGGAAGGAAGGAAGGAAGGAAGGAAGGAAGGAAGGAAGGAAGGAAGGAAGGAAGGAAAAGGAAGGAAGGAAGGAAGGAAGGAAAAGGAATTAAGGAAGGAAGGAAGGAAAAGGAAGGAAGGAAGGAAGGAAAAGGAAGGAAGGAAGGAAGGAAGGAAGGAAGGAAAAGGAAGGAAGGAAATCCTAACGCGCATGGAGCACTTGCAGGTTTCCCTCCCTCTCCGGTTTCATGGAAAGGGGATGAAATGTCTATAAAAGGAGAAGGGGGTCCCGATATAATCCCCCTCCCTGGGCAAATACAGGGTCCTTACACGACTGAATTGGCGATCACGGGGTGTTGGGAGAATCGCCTGCCATTCCCTCCCTCCGGGGAAAGAGGGGGGGCGGCTTTTACAGTCGCGGCTTTTACAGTTGCGGGGCCCCCCCCCCCTAGGAAAGAGAATCCTGCGCCCTCCGGGAAGGGCTGGGAAACGCAGACCCAGCAGCTCCAAAGGCTTCCTGCGCCAGCTCCCCCAGCCGCCTCTGGAACCCCTCGCCCCGGGACGCCTCCTGCGCCCCTTCCCACCAAAGCTGCCCCCTGGGGGGGGACCTGGGGGGGGCGGGGGGCGAGGCCTGGGAGGGGTCCCCGCGGGCGGGAAGCCCGGGAAGGGGGGGGCCGCCTGCCCAGCCCATCCACTCCCCCCGAGGGAGGGGTTTGGGCGACGCGGAGGCTTGGCGGCGCCCGCATAAGAGCGCCCGGCTGCTTGGCTCGCCCCTGGAGGTCTTCCCGGCAGAGGAGGAGGAGGAGGAGGAGGAGGAAGAAGAAGGAGCCCCGGAGCGCGTAGGCGTGATCTACCTGCGCAGGAGGGCTGAGCCCCCGGGCAGAAGAGGAGCGAGCCGGGCGCTGCAGGCTCCTTCAGCCGCTGGAGAGGTCGGTCCGTCCGTCCGCCGGGCCAGGGGTGTGTGTCTGCCCCCCCCCCTGCCCGGCCCTCCGCCCGCTGGATGCCCAGGGCGTCCCCGGCCTCTCTGACCCGCGGGGCAGCCCCGCTCCCACGCCTGGAAGAGCCGCCCCCAGCCACCCACCCACCCACCCAGCGAGCCCCCCCGGGAGAGCGAGGAGCAGAGCGGCCGAGCGCAAGCCCCGGTCCGGAGGAGAAGAAGCCGGCTCTTCTGGAGACTCCGGCCATCTGCCTGGCAGCTGCGCAACATCTGGCCGCCGCCAGGAGAAAGGCAAGCGGCGGGGCTGGGCAGGGGGGGCCCGGGGAGGGCGAGAGGAGGCGGGCAACGGAGCGCCCCAAGCCCCGGAGTCTGTTCGGCTGGCGTTTCTCTCCACCTGCCCGGAGATGCAAAGGTATAGGATATAGGCATCAAATAGAAGGAAGGGAAGGGAAGGGAAGGGAAGGGAAGGGAAGGGAAGGGAAGGGAAGGAAGGAAGGAAGGAAGGAAGGAAGGAAGGAAGGAAGGAAGGAAGGAAGGAAGGAAGGAAGGAAGGAAGGGTGAGGATGGGGATGGGGATGGGGATGGGGATGGGGATGGGGATGGAGGAGGCAGCCCTTTGCAACGCCAAAGAGGGGAAGCCTGCAAATCTCCAAACCAGGACCCCCCCCCCACACACACACACCTCCCACCCCCAAAGATGGCAAGGCTGGTGCAGGAAGAAAAGGCTGCCGAGCTTTGTTGGGGAGCAGCTGCCCTGGGTGGTTGTGCGGGTCAGGAAAGGCAGGAGACAAAAACGCGGGCGCTTTCGACAACTTTGTGGGTGCCACCGTCCTTCCAGGCGGCTTTGCGTGCCCAGCATTAGGAGAGACCCAAGAGGGGTGTGGGAGGATCTAGGCGTCCTCCTTGGGTAGCCAAGTGGCCATCTCCCGAATACGCAGCAGCCTCTCCCGGGCCTGGGCTGACCAACTGGGTCCAGGTGATCAGGCAGGTGAGCTTTTCTTACCAGGGGTAGGCAACCTTGGCTCTTTTAGGACTCGTGGACTTCAACTCCCAGAATTCCTGAGCCAGCTTTGCTGGCTCAGGAATTCTGGGAGTTGAAGTCCACGAGTCCTAAAAGAGCCAAGGTTGCCTACCCCTGTTTTAGACTACCCTAGGAGAGCATTTGCTTAGGATCTGGGTCGGGTGAGGATCTATAACTGTAAGCCCAGCTGGGTGCAAGTGACTTCTAGGCACTCTCTTTGCAAGAACGTTGTTGTGGAGCCAGATGGACTCCAAATGTAGCAGTCCCTAATTTTTAAAATCTGGGCAAATGGCATTTTGGGATCAATGTCTATGGAGATTCCCAACCATCCAGGTCACGGTTGTCCCCAAAGGTGCTTTTTTTTTTTTTTTTAAAGGCAACTAGAATTTCTTGGGGTTTTTTTTCCCCTTTGGAAACGTGTCGCTTCTCATCCAAGAAGCTTGGATGAATGAATGGAAGAAGCAGAACTGAAGCAGCTTCTTGGATGAGAAGCAAAATGTTTTCAAGAAAAGAGAAAAAAAAACCCAAGGAAGTCCAGTTGCCTTTTGGAAAAAAGCACCTTTGGGATAGCAGAAGTGGGAGGAAAGGGATCTGTATGGCTTGCAAAAAAAAAAAAATGAGCTTCAAATGTGCAGTTAGGAAAAAGATGGAGGGAATCGTTACAAAGAATGTCAGCCCGAAATTCCTTTTTTTATATATATAAATGGGAACCTGTCTTTGATGTCGGTAGAGAGATCACTCTTGAAAAAGTCTCTGTTGAGTCAAGCTCAGCTCCTGGTGATTCACGAATTAGCAAAAAAAATCAAGTGATTGGCATCCCATTTTTTTTCTCTCTGCTTTCATAAGGCTGGATGGATTTCCATTCAAGCCACTCCAGCCTTGCTTTGTAAGTTGTGGGGTGTATTTAGAGGGCAATCACAAAGAAGTGCTACTTCAAGATATGAAAATAAAATGTGCAATCCATGGTT
This sequence comes from Protobothrops mucrosquamatus, assembly GCF_001527695.2. NCBI lineage: Eukaryota > Metazoa > Chordata > Lepidosauria > Squamata > Viperidae > Protobothrops > Protobothrops mucrosquamatus. The sequence continues at coordinate 480,371 of NW_015386783.1, forward strand.
AAAGGACAGGAGTACACGTTCCTCCCTCTATTTTACAACTTTCAGAATGGCTGCAATTGAGACTAAAATTTAATGGCATGGATTTCAACATCGTTATGGGTATTTTTCCTACTAAAGAGGAGAATTTATATAGCTCAGATTTAAAGTGCAGAGTCCTTGATGCTCTTTGGTGGTTTGCCTGCAGACTTTTCATTATCTGACTAGGTAACATCATCACCACACCTACTAAGGGTGGGATTTGCTCCCTATTTATAGAGTAGCTCGCCTTGCCAGTGTTGGGGAGTATGGTTTATTCTTTGGTAGTTCCTTGATTAGGGTATTGTTTTCTGCTTGAATGTTTGTCCGGCATTAACGCCTGTTTATCTGGGTTTTGCTTGGGAATGTGTTCTGGTTTTTTTGTTTCCTTCATAGCTTTGTTATTGCTTCTTTTAAATGGTGTGTAAATGTGGTTTAGCTCTATGTGTCTATTGATGGCTGATTTATCTGAATGTCAAGCTTCCAAGAATGTTCTAACTGTTTTGGATTTAGCTTGCTCTTTCTATATTTCTATCTTTTCTGGGTTTTTTTTTAAATTTTTCCGCTAAGGTTAATCTATGCAGTGCCGTGCTGGTATTAATTATTTGGAAGTAATCAGGATTGGCATTTTTAAAATATGGTTCTGGGACAGTTATTAAAGTGACCGTACCCAATTATTCTTTTTTTCACTGTAGACCTCATTTCTTGAAATACACCTTTTGGAGAGAAAAGGGTTACTCAGCCCTCTTTTAGAATAAGAATATATAAGTGGTGCTGACTAGGGCAACGTTGGTGTTGGGGCAATGTCAAATAAATAAAGTTAGCAGCTTTGACTGTGCAGTTCAACTTTATCGCACGTGGCTGATAAACAGGTAGAAAAGGACTTTGCATTGGGTTAATGCCCATGAAGATTATCGACCATCCAGGTCGTGGTTGTCCCAAAAGTGCTTTTATTTTTCTTTGAAAACATTTTGCTTCTCAGGAGAACCGAAGAAGCTTCTTGGATGAAAAGCAAAACGTTTTCAAAGAAAAATCCAGTTGCCTTCTGAAAAAAGCACCTTTAGATTTACATTGGGTCTTTGCAACTTGCAGATCCCATCAGGAACCCCCTGATGCAGCCATGTTGTGAAAGCTGAGCAGAGTTGAGGTCTGGTCAATGCCTGGATGGGAGATAACCTGGACTCAGGGCTGAGTCTGCCCAGCTTCGTTATTAAACTAGTCCGTTTTCTGGTTTTGTACAGTCTAGTCTCAATCAGTACTCAAAGTTCAATAGATTGTGTGAATCCAGTTACTAAGGATTGTGAATATGAAAAGGATATACTGTAAATGCAATACATTTCTCCCTTTCTCTCTTATTCTATGTCTGTCTGTCTGTCTGTCTGTCTGTGTGTCTGTCTGTCTGTCTGTCTGTCTGTCTGTCTGTCTGTCTATCTATCTATCTATCTATCTATCTATCTATCTATCTATCTATCTATCTATCTATCTATCTATCTATCTATCTACCTACCTACCTACCTATCTACCTGTCTGTCTGTCTGTCTGTCTGTCTATCTGTCTGTCTGTCTGTCTGTCCACCTACCTACCTACCTACCTACCTACCTATCCATATCTACCTACCTACCTACTTATTAATAGAGATATTTTAGAAGTATGGCTTTGTTTTGACTTTCTAGTTTATTTTGTAGTGTTATTAAATTACTTTTATCTCTACCTTTTCCTTTTTGTTCTCTAAACAGCATATATGGGGGAAAATGTTCCTCGCTCTCTTCGCAATACAGCTTTTTTATGCAGCAGATTTTTTTTTAATTTTAAACACTATAGGCTTTTAAAAATAATATAGCTACATAGTTGCATTGCTCTTCAGTTTATATAATACTATAAACTAAGAGTATTTTCCCCTTAAGAAATATTAACTGTGCTTGGTGGTTTAAAATATATACGTATATATTTAGCGTAATAAATGCACTAATTCTTCCTTGGCACAGGTAAATTCCTGGTGAACACAGCAGTGTGTAAGAAGGAACAAGGGCTGCCTCCTTGGGTGAGAGGCTGCATCTTTCCATCTGCCTAAGCGGGAGGAGGAACTGCTATGGACCAGCTGCTGAATCTCCTCTATCTGAACTTCTCAGAGCAATTGAATCTGCTGGAAGAGAACGGCATGTCTTGTGGAGAGTCGGTGGGGAACAGCACCTTCCTGATCGTGGCTTACAGCGCCATCATTGCAGTGGGGCTGACGGGCAACCTCTGCCTGGTGTGCGTCATCGTCCAGCAGAAGGAGATGAGGAACGTCACCAACATATTCATCGCCAACCTCTCCTTCTCCGACATCCTCATGTCCCTCGTTTGCATGCCCGTCACCGTCATTTACACCCTGATGGACCACTGGATCTTGGGAGAAGTTGTCTGCAAGGTCAGCCCCTTTGTCCAGTGTGTTTCTGTCACAGTGTCCATCCTGTCCCTGGTCTGGATCGCTTTGGAGAGACATCAGCTCATCATCAACCCAACTGGGTGGAAACCAGCAGCCAACCACGCTTATATGGCGGTTGCCCTCACCTGGGGGGTGGCCTGCTGTATTTCCTTGCCCTTCTTGTCCTTCACTATCTTGACCAACGAGCCCTTTCAAAACTTGAGCCTTCCCTTTGACTCCTTGGCCAACCACCTGGTCTGCATTGAGCATTGGCCCTCCAATCAGCATCGCTTGTCTTACACAACCTTCCTCCTGCTCTTCCAGTACTGTCTACCTTTACTGCTCATCCTCGCCTGCTACTTCCGCATCTTCCTACGCCTTCAACGCCGGAAGGACATGGTGGAGCGGGCAAAAGATGGCTCCCGGGCCACCAGCCACAGGAAGGTCAACATCATGTTGGCTTGCATTGTGGTAGCTTTTGCTGCTTGTTGGTTTCCCCTCATGTTCTTCAACGCCCTCTATGACTGGGACCACCAGAAGATCTCGGTGTGCTACTACAACTTAATTTTCTCCCTCTGCCATCTCATGGCTATGGCTTCCACCTGCATCAACCCCATCATCTACGGGTTCCTCAACAGCAATTTCCAAAAAGAAGTCAAGGCCTTGCTGTACCGTTGCAGCTGTAGTCGCGAGAAGGAGAAGTACGAGAGCTTTCCTCTTTCCACGGTCAGCACAGAGGTCTCCAAGGCCTCACTTCATAGTGAGGGGGGTACCAGTATCCCTGTGTGATGGCTGGATCCCAGGCTGGACCTCTGGAGAGCAACCTCTTCTTTCCTCAACACTGAACAAAGTGTGGATTAGCTCTGCTGTTTTTGCGTTTGCATCTTTCCAAGTCTTCTGTCTGCTATTTTATAATCAAACGTATATCAGGGATCATTTTCAGTTGCTGGGGACAGAGAGGTGAAGTTTGATAGAAAGTGAGAATGATTGGGAGGTCTGGAGAACTTAAATTCCTTAGGCACCAACGCACTGGCTGCTTGGAGATCAGATCTTCTCCTGGTTCCTGAGCCCAAGTCTTTACCTAAGCTCTGGGTGACCTGGAAGCTTCTTAGAGAGTATAAATATATTGAAATGAATGGAGATTAGGAGATGTGTTTAAGGAACTGCATAACTTCCTAATGTGATCCAGGGCTCCTAAATTGCTTTCCTTTGCAAAGTCACCATCCATCTCATTTTCAAAGTCCTGATGCGAGTGATCTTGACAAATTGCTTCTCAGAGAGAGCATCTTTCAATGATGGTAAATAAAGATTTCCTGACAGAAAACTTGCACGCCCACGCCCAATCTTCTTCTCTGCAGCCACAGAATAATATTGGGTATGTTCTAGAATAGTGGTGGGGTTTTTTTTCAAATTTGGCAGTTTTAAGATGTATGGACTTCAACTCCCAGAACTGGCTGAGGAATGCTGGGAGTTAAAGTCCACGCATCTTAAAGTTGCCAAATCTGAAAAACACTGTTCCAGCCTGTGCTTTTCATCCGAATGGGTCCTTTATTGGGTTGGAACAGACTTTTGCCCCCTGTGAGCTGTATGTGCTCCTTGGATAATACTCCAACGTTTTCTGTGGCGTGCCAGGAACTTAGAAAAATCTTAGATTATGGACAATCCATTCCCGGTGGAAAAGGTCGCACACCATCAAGAACCTGTAATTGTTGCATTATGTTAAGTTGCTATAGTCTCATGTGCTTCAGATGAAAATATGGATGGGATAATATCATTAGATATAGAAAGGGACAACCAGAGATTCTGTTGCCGAAAGCAGAAGCTTCAAAAGCATCCTTGCTTTCTCCTGATTCTTAACAATAGCAAAATATTCTCTCCGCTGACTGCTCCCATCCTATCAATGCAGTTCAGCCCTTTAATCCCCACTCTAATTCTTTCTCTTTTTTTTTGGGAATAATAATAATAATCAAGCCTTTCCCTAGATAAGATAAAAGATGTTCAATTTTCCTCTTGCACTGCATATAAATTCAGAGCAAAAGAGTCAAAATACATTTCTTGTTTTCTAGATGGGCATTTAAATCCTGCACAAGCTAATTTTGTGCAGGCCACATTGGCTCCATCGGAGTCCGAGACTTTTAACAGCTCTTCCTCAGTTTCTCCATCTGAACTACAGCCCAATTCTTCTCCCATTGCCCAAGCGCTTGGGAAATTTTAGGAAAGAAATTGTCTGCTTGCAGTAAATGCTGATGTGATGTAATCCAGCTGAGGGCAATGAATCTACCCTGTGTAAATCAGGACTGTGGGATGTGGCTTTGGAACTGCAATCTGTTCAACGGCTAGGAGGAGAAAGCATATTAAATAGATGGGGAGTTTTTTGTAAAAAAAAAAAGTACTTATATTAATTAAATCACCTGATTTAAATTTGGTATAGATTTCAATGCACCAACATCGAATTTTGTTGTTGCTTTTTTTCCCTTTTCTGACTTTGCCCTCTCTCAAAAGGCTACATGCAACTCTTCCGCCCCCTCTCAAACGTTGCGCATTGACTGTGAATCAAGTAAGCTTGTTAGCCAAGATTTCCTCCCATTGGGGGGAGTCATCGATCCCTGAAGGGGTTTTTTTTCTCCATATTTTACACTGCATTTTAAATGCTCTGGCCAGATTCCCTGCAAGGCAGTCACACTGTCACGTCAGACAACAGATTTGCAGTAGCAGTGTTATCACTGGATTTTCACTGCCAAAATTTCTCCTTTTCATATACATACAATAAAACGGGGCCGACCCAGGGCACTAAATTCCTTAACTTGGATGAATGCAGGGGAATAGCACCAGTTGCTTTACTACAAGCAGAAATTTGCTGATGGTCCCATTCAAATTTTAATCAGGATACTGTTAAGTCTGCTAATCAGATCTGTCCTGTTAAGTTTGCCCACTGCTGACTGCATACAGGAAGGAAAGAGACGTGAGAAACAGGGATTTGAGGCTCATGTGTCCATCTCTCTTTTTCACATACCCATGTACTCTGTACATTAATCATGTCTGTTGTTATGCGCTACATGGCACAACTCGCTTTAACTGGCAGCCCTTGGCTGCAAGACAAGCTTCAGCACAGATCCTGGGGTCCTGGTGAGGGGACCGGCTTGCAGAGCTAAATGAAATGCACGTCTCATCCCAAAACTCAGTCGTTGCAGAGCAGAATTACCCTCCCAAAGGGAGCTACATGTTGACTTGCAAATTTAGATGCCAACAACAGCAACTGAAACTGGAAATGCAGCAAGATGGAGAAGCTGAAAACAGAGAGATTGTCTCCTTCCTGACTCATTTCAAGAGCCACTCTATGCTCCGAGAACGCGGTTGCTAGCTGTCTGCCTTTGTAACTTTACTATCAGAAACACAGCATATGGCCTCCTAATAGAATAACAGGGGGTTGGACTAGAAGTTTAGGGTCCCTTAGGAACATTTTGGCTAGGGCAAGGGTGAGGAGGCTGTGGCCAGCCAATTGTTGCTCAGTTGCAACTCCTGGGCTGCCTGAATGCTGCTGTCCTGACCGAGGTTGGTGCCTCGAGTATGAGAATTTAACATCTGGACTCTTCCATTCATCCTGGGCCGCAGAGGGTAATTTGATACCTAGTGGGACATCACAGGTGATGGGAGAACATCACAGTTCTGAATGTAATTTTATTGCTTTGGTGCTGCAGGTCCCCACACATTTCTCGGCAGGAGAAAGAGAATGATCTTAGCTATGGTAGGCTTTCATTGTTTGGACTTTCTAACTACAGCTTTAGGAGAATCAATCTAGCTCAGAGATCACCTCGCCTTCTAAAATGCAAGTCATATGATGTATGAACAGATGTTAGACTGCAGTGTTTCTCAACCTTGACAATTTTAAGGCATGTGGACTTCAACTCCCAGAATTCCACAGCCAGCATTGCTGGCTGTGGAATTCTGGGAGTTGAAGTCCACATGCCTTAAAATTGTCAAGGTTGAGAAACACTGTGTTAGAGCTACATGCAAAGGGGATTTACATACAATTGTATCTGCACTGTAAAGTACCAAAACAATGCTTTATAGTAGTGTTACTCAAGCTTGGCAACTGTAAGGTCTGTGAACGTCAACTCCCAGAAATCCCCAGCCAGCCATGCTGGCAGTTAAAGTCCACAGATCTTAAAACTGTCAGATTTGAGGAACTGTTTAGAACAGGGGTGCGGAACTACCGGTATGGCCCTTTTATAACTTGTGGACTTCAACTCACAGAATTCCCGAGCCAGCAAAGATTTGAAATCCACACATCTTCAAGTGGCCAAGGTTTGAGAAACATTGCTCTACTGGATGAATTCTTCTGAGGGACATTCCTTTTGTGAAATCATTGCCAATTTGTTGAAATCGACCTTGTGCAATATTATTTTTCAGAGCTGTGCTTTTCAATTAGGACTTCTTTCTCTTTGGTTTATGGCTTTAAAAAACTAATTGGAGCTGGGCTGTTCATGTTTCTGGATTTTAGCATTGGGCAGAAAAATCCACGCTGGGAAATGAAGAGTTCTTTCTAAAGATATAAACTTTAAGCAACAACCAGGACAACAGATCCTGAGATGTTTGTAATAATCAAAATGATTAAAGGAAGTGAGATTTCATTCACTTTCATGTATTATGTCAAGAGTGAGGAATAAGATGCTGGTCTTTGCTCTCAAAACTAAGCATTGCTCAATTGGTTTGGTTAACTGGTTGTCATGCCCTTAACAAAGATGCTGCAATATCTGGGACACAAAAATTACACCAGGAATTTTTGCATCCTGATGATTACTATTTTCTTGTACATGACAAAACCATTATAAGCAGTTAAGCATTCTAGAATATTTCTCTAAGCTACTCGTGTGCTTCCGAGCTTCAGCATCCGTTGAATGTATGTTAATATGTATAGTGATGGTGGCATCTTTATAGATTCAAGATTTCCAGCCAATAGCATTTACGCCTTCTTTATATAATTGTAAAGGCACCACATTAATTAGCAAGGTGAAGGGAAAGTTGCCTGCCATTTTCTCTTGACCTTTAGATGATATTTTGAAATATCCTCCAGATTGTGCATGAAGGAAGAGAGCCGATGGACAACCAGGGTGATGTACTGAGAAATAAGGAGTCTTTATCCATCCTCAAGAAAAACCCTGTCCACTAATCAGCTGGAATGTGTGGAGAGCAGCTTACCTTAGACACCAAGTAGTGGAGAAGATCTGAGTTTCAGCCTCTTAATATATTACTTTTTCAGTGCCGTCGTAACTTCAAACCGTTGTAAGTGGAGGATTGCCTGTACTGAGAAAAACAAATGATAGTGAATTAGTGAAACCCTTGTAGATCAACATGACTTTTAATTAATGGCAGGAGACGGACTGGACACGGCCCTTTCCTGAACTATATTCCCTCAGAAATCCTTGAACATCCCGAGGCTACATATTCACTTCTGTCATGTTTCAACCAGCTGATCCGTCATGACTTCCTCCCAAATATTTTAGAGACAAGGTGGCTTAAGAAGGAACTTAAGCCACTCAATTAAGCGATCCCCGATGAGGCAAAGTTGCGAAATACAGGAAGTTTTGTTCATTCTTTAAAAAAAAAAAAAAAGCAATTATTTCAAGAATGGTTTGGCAGCATTGTTGTTGTTAAAAACTTATTGTTGCATTGTTTGGGTCTTCCAAGACAGTTTACATATGTTTTCTGTCTCAAAATAGCAGAAAGTATGCCAGTATGTTTAGAAATTATGGTTAGTATGATCTCCAGGCCCTCAAAGATCCTGGAGTGATAGCAGGCTTAGTCCTGCACTAAACTACAGCTAGTCCTCAACTTATGACACAACGGAGTCCAAAATTGCTGTTACCAAGTGACTCCAGGACACTGTAACGATCATAAATATGAGTCAGTTGCCAAGTGTCTGAATTTTGATCACGTGATCATGGGGAATGCCACAATGGTCATGTGAAAAACGATCATAAGTCCCTTTTTTCAGTGCTGTTCTAATTTTGGACGGTCACTAAACAAACTGTTATACGTCATTTTCTTCTGCACAACTTGAGACAACTACTACTAAACAAAGACAGAACACCTCTTTACTGTCACTGAATGGCTTCCTAAAATACCGACATCCAGATGTGACAATCCTGTTTAAGAGAGAATTCTTTTTCTTTCCTACTGTTTACTGAAGTGAATGCATACGGCAGGAAATACCATTTTGCCCTAGCAGCAAAATATTTCAGGCCAACCTTTGTGAGAGAAAATGCTTACCGTTTGAAAAGAAAACGGTCCTTTCTTCCTACTGTGTTTCCCCGAAAATAAGATTGGGTCTATTTTTTTTTTTTTTGCCCCCAAAAGAGGCAACAGGTCTTATTTTCGGCGGGTGGCTTTAATACTCACCTTTGGCACCGACAGCCCCTCTCAGCCGGTCCACTTCTTCTGGGGCCGAAGTTCTGCAACTGCATTCGGGCCTGCATTTTGCAGTCAGGCCTTTCCAGAAGGCCTAAGCAGCAGAGTACCGACCTATGGATTGAATCTTCTGCAGCCAGGCCTGCATTTCTCAGTCACAGGCCTTTCCGGAAGGCCTGTGACTGAGAAATGCAGGCCTAGCTGCAGAAGAGGCCTCAGAAGAAGAAGTGGGCCAGTGAGGAGAGGCCTGCCTACAAGATAAGCAGGTGTGGGGTGCGTGGGGCAGATCCACACCCCCACCCTAGCTTGATTTTTAAGTGTGTGCCTCGCCCCAAAACTAGGGCTTATTTTGGGGGTAGGGCTTATATTAGGCCCACTCCCCAAAATCGAGCTAGGGCTTATTTTCAGGGTAGGCCTTGCTTTTGGGGAAACACGGTATTTGAAACTAGAGGTTCTTTGCACAGCTCTTTTTACCGAGATCCCAAAGCTTCCTGGCAAGTTTTGATTGATTCTTCCACCAGTTCAGTGATGCTATTTCCTGGCACCAGAAGTTGCAGTTTTAGAGAAGATGGGCCTAATTCCAGCAGAACCAGAACTCCATAGGGCCAAGCCAGGACCGAAAGGCTTGGTTCTCAGTGCAGAGGTCAGGGGTGTCCAGAGAATGTAGGTCTAAAAAAATCAAGATGATCTATAAATAATTATAAATGTTCTCATCCTTATTTTACAAGAAAAAATAAATATTTCAGATAAGACCTCTATCTAACAATTGACTCAACCACCCAACATCTAACACACACACACACACACATACACACATACACATATATATTCCAACATCCAACCAGGGTGGATTTTTGGGGGGGGTATGTTTAATGTTAGATTTATTTGATGTTTGGATTATTATTATTACTGTACACATTTTTGTTATTATTGGATACAAGTATACATTTCTGTTTCCTTTCTTTTGCATTTTATTCTTGTTGATAAGACACAATAAATATATATTAAGAAAAAGCCGAGGTGGTAACTGCAACGGTGCAACTGAATATTAAAAACCGGTGGAGTTTCTTTCTGCCAAAATGTTCTCCCTGCCTTTTGGGCTGTTTTGAACACACCCTCTGGACTGAGATGCCTGAACTGTTCAAAGGAAGACTTTATATGTAAAATGGAGTTTTCTTCCCTTTGCTTGAATTGTAAGAATAGTAATATTCTGGGGAAAGCGTGCTTGTCATAGAATTGGTTGCTTTATATGGTATTTTTTTATTCTGCTGCGAGAAAAAAAAAATAAAGCATCCTGCACTTTTGTGTTTGCTTCCTCTTTGTGGGCTTTGTAAGAGTGTGGATCTCAATGGGATGTTTATAAAGGGGTCTTGCTTAATGGAGTGCCCAGACTTCAAAATTCTTTCCAAACACTAAAGGAGGGGTTAAGCTATAGAGCAGGGGTGTCTAGTCTTGGCAACTTTAGGACTTGTGGACTTCAACTCCCAGCATTCCCCAGCCAGCCACAGGTCTTAAAGTTGTCAAGTTTGGACACCCCAATATAGAGGGAAAGTTGCATCTCGGGGCTAACAGGCCAACTGATTATCCTGAAAGTAGCAGGTAATGGAAGAGGACACCAAAAAAGCCCAGATGGACATCTCAGATACCTCTCTGGATCTACAGGGTCTTCCAAACGCTAATCCCAAAGAACTGAAAAATGATGGTTTGCAGAGAATTCAGTCCCAAACATCTGCATGATTGGGACTGGCAAACATTTTTCCTCTTTGGTTTGGTTCCAAGATATTGAGAGTGCAGACACAGCTGGCAGGATGATTCCTGTCAGAAAAGAGAAATACTAATTGCTTATTTCAGGGTCACCTAAAGTCACCATTCCTAACAGATCATTACCTCAAGGATCAGACATGATTTCTCTGCGGGATTCAGAAACCTGTGATTGAAAATCCCTGCCTTAACCAGCTTCCTGAAATTATCCCAAACTCTCAGCATGTGCCTGATTAAGCAATTGTAGGCTGCAAATAGATTGCTCTGCATGAGCACTGGATCCAGCCAATAACCTCACGGATAAAGAAAGAAGGCAGTTTCTCAAAAGCCTTATGAGGTTTTGATCTGTTCTCGACTTGAGAAAAGTCTGCCCAAGATACATAAATAGAGAGTTACGGTTGCCCAGATCCTCTGACCCCCAAAATGAAGCTACGGTTCTGTGAATAATAAAATCAGCATTATAGTGACCAGCCTTCCCCGGCTGGTGTTCGTCAAATGTGTTTGAGTCACCAACCTTCCTAGGCAGCTTGATCAAACCGGCTGGGAATTCTGGAACCCTAACTTGTCTGAAAGGCAGCAGGTCAGCTAAAGCTTATGTAAATTTTGCAAAAAAATAAAATAAAATAAAAATCTTGAAGCTTCATTTGTACCCTTGGCAGAGTTCCAAACTCTTATTTCTTATCTTCTTAGATCCTAAGAATTTATGGGAACATCACAACGAAACTCTTTCCTTTCATCTGAATAACAGCCTTCCCTAACCTGGTGTTTTTAGCTGAGCAAGGACTGCAGAGCTGGCTCCCCTGTTTTTTGGGAAGTGGGGGAGCTTCACCACTCAGGAAACGCGTGGGTTTGGAGAATTGTGCACCAGGATGCTTAGGGCCGATCAACATTAGGAGACACGAATCCTTGGATTTAGCAGCAAGACTTCTTGGAAGGGTAGTGGATTCTATGGTCCAACAACTCTCTGGGGAACACAGTCATTACCATTGTGCTCTGACTCATAGAGTGGACTTGTAATTGAATCTCAATTTCCAGTCTGTTGTGTTGACGAAACAACCGAGCATGGTTGGAAGCAGACACTGCATTAAGCCAAGATTCTCCAAACTTGGCAACTTTAAGACTTGTGGACTTCAACTCCCAGAATTCTTCAACTCCCAGAATTCCTTAGCTAGCCATGCTGTCTGGGGAATTCTGAGAGTTGAAGTCCACAAGTCTTAACAATTGCCAAGTTTGGAGACCCCTGCATTAAGCCCAAGGTTGCAAGCAATGTTCAGGGGGATTTCCTCCACCATCTGGACATGAGTGGTTTCCTCCATCTTCAGAGCAAAACTATGGCTTTTAGTGAGGGACAATGGGTTTGGATATACACACTGAGTAAAGCCAAAATCTCCTCCTAGGCACTGTAATTTGTAAGGCATAGCTTATGGCTTAGCACATAATTCATATCCAGCCAAACAGAGTTCATTCACTCATCATACTAATCCTGAACTATAATCTTTCTATTGTCCTAATAAAAGAGAAAAGACACCCCCAAGTTAAGTTAGTATTGAGTCTTTTGAAGCCACACAACGTTGTGGCTTCATAGACATGTCATCTTCTTATCAGCATAGAAATAGTTTGCCCTTAACTTCTTCCATAATCTCTCACCCTCCCTTCCCATTATTTAATCTACCCCACCGCTCAAGTGTTTCCAGGTATTCCTCCATCCGAATATTACCCAGCTCCAGCCATTCTTACTTTCCAAATCTACCAATTAAATCATAGATCATAGAATTATGGAATTAAAAGAGACCACATGCCGCAGGTAATCCAATCCTCTGGAGACCATCCATGAGAAGTGGCTGACCAACCTCTTTATATAAATTTCCAGAGGGGGGGAATCCATAACCTCCGTAAGGAGACTGTTCCACTGTTGTGCATATCTTACTGTCACAAGGTTTTTCATACTGAAACAAAATTAGATAGCTGTAGCTTATATTTATTACTTTGGCTGCTAGTTTCTGCAGCAATAGAAAATAACTCCTGAACATCTTCCCTATGGCAGTCTATTATATACTTAGACACTGATATTATCAGTTTTGCTGTCTCCTAACTGAACATCCCAAGTTCCATCAGCCTGTCCTCATAGATCATCTTCCCCCAACCCCTGTATAATTTATTTATTTATTTTTATATCCCATTTTTATTATTTTTATAACTAACTCAAGGTGGCAAGCATACAATACTCCTCTCTCCTCCTGTTTTTCCATAACAGCAACCCTGTAAAGTAGATTGGACTGAAAGAAAATGATTGGCCCAACTTCACCCAGTCGGCTTTCATGCCTTGGGCAGGACTAGAACTCACAGTCTCCTGGTTTCTGGTCTGGTGCCTTAATCTGGCTCTCTTGTTACCTTATATCCTTGTTTCCTTTCCCTATCCTGCTCTAACTTGTCAACATCCATCTGAAAATGTGAGGCCCAGAACTGTGGATAATATCCCAGCTGTGGTGTCCTCAGTCATCAGGAAAGAGAAATAAAAACTTCATGCTTCTTTGATGCGATGATTCTCCTAGCACAGAATTGTATCATCCCTTCCTTCATTGCCAAAAACCACAGCGCTCTCCAAGGTCCTGACTGATATTTCAGTAAAAGGTGTCCTCCTTTCTTGCGAGCAGCATGGTGGCCTGGCAGTGAAGCTATTCGCCTTCCACTTGGGAGGTTGAGAGTTCAATCCCAGGTAGCAGCAGGATATTTCAAAGCCAAGGGAAATCATCAAAACAATTAAAAAAATGAAAGTTAGAATATTTCGGACATGTGATGCGACACCCAGAAAAATACGGCCTACTCCATTTAATCCTCCAGGGAAAGATGGAAGGCCAACGAGGTCCAGGCAGAAGAAGGACATCGTGGCTTCAGAATCTAAGGGACTGGTTTGGACAAAACTCAGTAGCACTTTTTCGTGCGGCTGCTGATAAAAACAGGATCGCCAACATGATCGCCAATGTCCGATAACGGATATGGCACAAGAAGAAGAAGAAGAAGCGTGCAAAGAAAGAAATATCTGCTGCGAGCAAGCTCCACGTGGCCTCAGGAAGGGCATCTAGCCTTAAATGCTCAGCTCCATCCAGTCGCCCCAACTCTACCCCATAAAGGGATTACAGAGTTGTATAAAAGGGAAGGTTTTTTTCCTCCTTTCTTATGTGGTCAATTTTGCCAGCCTAGACTTGAATGGTCTCCTTTGACCAGATCTTTTCTGCCACAGTGGATGCTGTTAATTTTCCTGGAGAATCTCAGGTATCCATAGAAAAGGGACCACTTGTGAACAGTCTCCCACTTATCAACCATGGGCCCAACTCACATCAACCAAAGAAAAGTTATGCACAGATAGATTTACAGAATTACAGAATAACAGAGTTGGAAGGGACCTTGGAGGTCTTCTAGTCCAACCCCCTGCTCAAGCAGGAGACCCTACACCATTCCAGACAAGTGGCTGTCCAGCCTCTTCTTAAAATCCTCCAGTGATGGAGCACTCACAACTTCTGAAGGCAAGCTGCTTAAATGTCCTGACTGTTAGGAAGTTTCTTCTTAATTCCAGGTTGCTTCTCTCCTTGATTAGCTTCCATCCATTGTTTCTCAGCTCCAAATATAAAGCACAGCTGAAACTGAGAGCAAAATGTTGCATTCAATCTGGAATCCGTTCAAACCAGAGATCCGATGATAACAGTGGGAACTTCCAAGGGAACACCATCTGTCCTTCTTCTGAGAACTATCCACAATTGTGAAAGAGGATTGAATGAACAATGCCGGGGTCAACATTCATGTTACTTATCAGAAGGGAAATAATGCTCACAGTTTCTGTTTACCATAATCTTCAAGGGGCGATACAAAAATAAATGTAAAGCCCAAACCAAATAAAATTTAAAAAAGGACAGTTATCAGTACATTTTTGACTTCTCCACTGCTTATTGGGCTTCACAAGCCCAGAGAAAATAATTCAGTAACTCAAGATGAAACTGAGGTATTTCTTTATGCATTGACCCGACTATTATTTTCTTCGCAATTTTTAGAAAAGAAGGACAATTGAAACATTAGCATTCCAAGGCAGGCCTTCTGCTACTTTGGGGAGATATGAAACAAAGGGTTGCATTGCTTTTCTTAGGGCATGCATGTTCTGAAGCTGCTTCCCATCCTTCATTTCAACATTCTCTTTTCAAGAAGCACAAAAGCAATTTCCTCCCCCTTAATTTAGGGCAGGGGTCTTCAAACGTGGCCCTTTTATGACTTGTGGACTTCAACTCCTAGAATTCTTCAGAGAGAAGCAACCTGGAATTAAGGAGAAACTTCCTGACAGTGAGGACAATCAACCAGTGGAACAGCTGGCCTCCAGAAATCGTGGGCGCTCCATCACTGGAGGTTTTTAAGAAGAGGCTGGACAATCACTTGTGTGAGATGGTATAGGTTCTCCTGCTTGAACAGGGGGGGCTGGACTAGAAGACCTCCAAGGTCTCTTCCAGCTCTACTCTATTCTAATTCTAAATACATCCTGGTGGCCAAACAGCTGAATTTGGGTCATGTGACTATGGGGATGGTGTGACCGTCATAAGTGCGGGCAGCGGTCATAAGTCACTTTTTTCAGCGTCGCTAAGTGAATTGTTGCAAGTTTAGGGCTGCTTGTGCTATATTCCACTTCAGACCATCACATTTCAAGCATCTAATAATGGGAAGTAGGTGAGACCTGCAGCCACAAAGCTTCCCTATTTCTACCCAGAGTAGCTCAGCATCCAGTTTGCACGGAGTTTGGGCCTCAACCAAAGCTTCGTGCCCCTTCCTGTGCTAAAATATTTTTTTCCCAAGTTTGCCTGGAAACTCACCGGATGCAGCACGCAGGTGCTCAGGGAGGGAAGGAGGGAGGGAAGAACTTTTGTTTTCGCGGCAAACAAAACAAGGCCAAAGAATGCGTGTTGCTGACGTGAGGAGCAGCTTCCAGGCCTCGTCAGCTGCGTCCTCAACCCGCTTTCTCATTCAAGAGCTGCATTCTTTGAGACAGAAGCTGGCTGAGAAAGGAAGGAAGAAAACAGCAAAACAGTTGGAGGGACGAGGGGGAGAAGGGAGCTGGCTTTCTCAAGGATGGCTGTTCCTCCACCAGCTGGAAAGATTTCCAGAATAGAAATGCAGACCTGAAAGGAAGTCCAAATTTTAGAGACTAAGCAAAGCAGGAAGGTCAGATCCGAATCTCCACCACCCTCAATGATTCACTAGACCAGGGGTAGGCAACCTTGGCTCTTTNAGTCATGAAGGGGCCAAAGTTTCCCTCATGCTGGCTCAGGAATTCTGGGAGTTGAAGTCCACGAGTCATGAAGGGGTCAAAGTTTCCCTCATGCTGGCTCAGGAATTCTGGGAGTTGAAGTCCACGAGTCATAAAAGAGCCAAGGTTGCCTACCCCTGCACTAGACTCAGCACTCTAACTTAAAAAGACATAAAGTTGGCCTCTTATAAGCCTAACAGGAAACCTTATAATTCTCCTGTATGGTTATTGGTGATAATGCTGACTGGGGAAGCAGAATATTTAACTTGGATGTTAACTGAGAGATGAACTATGGTTAACTCCTATTTTTGCGGTCCCCTCTCCTGCTTTTGCCTCCTCTTGCTCAGCCCACCACCCACCCAAGGCCCTCACCTGCCCTTTGCGCTGCTCAGTATACCCAACTGCACAACCGCTGCGCTAACCATTATGCTGCTGCTCCAACATTGAATGCCGTTTTCCAAGTATGCTCTTACCAAGGCATTATAGAATGGTATTAACCTTTACAATGCCTTGGTAAGGCCACACCTGGTTGCCACGATGTAAAAAAGATGTTGAGATTCTAGAAAGAGTGCAGAGAAGAGCAACAAAGATGATTAGGGGACTGGAGGCTAAAACATAGGAAGAACGGTTGCTGGAATTGGGTATGTCTATTTTAATGAAGAGAAGGACGAGGGGGGACATGATAGCAGTCTTCCAATATCTATGGGGTTGCCACAAAGATGAGGGGGGTCAACCTATTCTCCAAAGCACCTGAAGGCAGGACAAGAAGCCATGGACGGAAACTAATCAAGGAGAGAAGCAGCCTTGAGGATTAAAGAGAAATTTCCTGGCAATGAGAATAATCAACCAGTGGAATGACTTGCCTCCAGAAGTTGTGGCTGCTCCAACACTGGAAGTTTTTAAGAAGAGACTGGACAACCATTTGTATGGGGTTTCCTGCCTGAGCAGGGGGTTGGACTAGAAGATCTCCAAGGTGCTTCCAACTCTGTTATTCTGTTGCTCCCCACAGTTCTTTCCCGTGAAAAAAGCTCCTGGTTCTCTGTTTCCGTTTTAAACCTTGATCAGCGTTGTCTTCTATAAGTCTCAAAATGGTGTTTCTGTGCTGATGTTGCCACCAGGCATGGCAAGGGGGCTGGCAGTAGGACTGCTCTTTTCTGCGACACATTTCTCCACCCCACCCACCCCCCAAATCTTCCCTGCTTATTCACACCACGCACCAACAAACTGCGGAGGAGTCTTAATGTCTTCCCTCGGGATGAGACATGGAAGTTAGGAAGACTAGATTGCAGGAGGAGAGGCAGAACGTTGCCACCCACTCTTTGCCCTCCTTGCTGATCAACAACGGCAAGGAAGCCACACTCCGCCCACGAGAATATCCCCACATTCTTCTTTTCCCTTTAGGGTCCGATTCAAAGCAGATTCTCTTTCGTTCATTTAAATGGGGACCGAAGGGGAAAAGTGCAAAATAGCTTTTGTTTTTGCTTGCAACCACAATTAAGCCCCAAATTTCTGTTGCTGCGGGGGTTTTGCCCCATTTTACGGCCTTTCTTGCCGAAGTTCTTAAGTGAATCACTACAGTTGTTGACATAGTAACACGGTTGTTAAGTGACTCTAAAGGCAAGCAGTCCTATAATCTAATCAAAGCAAGGCAAAATAAAAAAAAATATTTATAATATGTTCCTTCTCTTTGCATCACCTCCTGCTGGGGCGCAGTCCAACTACAATAAAAACTTAATGAATGAAGAAGTAAACAGCATGCAAAATTGCGCAAAAGCAATAGGATCAATCAGCGCCGTAATATTTTTACAACCACGATAAAATGTATCTCTTGCAATTATAAAATCCTACGCCCACTCACCACCTAATTTCCTAATATGTAATGTGTAGAATACCACATACTAATAAGCACTACTCCACAAATTATATTTGCCGTTAAAATGCACCGCTCCTTCCAAATTTCTAAAAGTTAGAATTCCTATAGTGGGACAATTGGGAGTTGTAGCCTCAAAATCTCTAGCCAATCACCACCCCAGGTCTGAGCAAGGTTATAAAGGTGGTCCTTGATTTACAACAGGGGATGCATTCCAGAGGAGTAAAAAGTAACTCAGTCGGGATGTTATATGTCAAAGAAAAAAGGTATAATAATAATAAAGTTGGAAGGGACCTTGGAGGTCATCTAGTCCAACCTCCTGCTCAGGCAGGAAACCCTATACCATTTCAGACAAATGGCTGTCCAGTCTCTTCTTAAAAACTTCCAGTGTTGGAGCATTCACCGCTTCTGGAGACAGGTTGTTCCACTGGTTAATTGTTCTCACTGTCAAGAAGTTTCTCCTTAGTTCTAGGTTGCTTCTCTCCTTGATTAGTTTCCATCCGTTGCTTCTTATCCTGCCTTCAGGCGCCTTGGAGAATAGCTTGACTCCCTCTTCTTTGGGGCAGCCCCTGAGATATTGGAACACTGCTATCCTGTCCCCCCTCGTCCTTCTCTTCATTAAACTAGACAGCCCCTCCCTAATAATTCCAGAGTATATTGTACATGCAGATAATAGAGTCCTCAATCTGGCAACATTTTGTCTGTAGGTTTGATAATAAAAAACTCAGCTTGGAAGAATCATCAAGTGCCATTCCTGGTTTGGGGTCTGATCATTTTTACAGCTTGATTCCTGGTGACCTTACAGTCAAAACCATCCAGTATAGATCCGATTGGCCTACTCCTCTCCAAGGTTTTTGATATTATTATTATTATTATTATTATTATTATTATTATTATTATTATTATTATTATTATTATTATTATTATTATTATTATTATTATTATTATTATTATTATTATTTTGCAATTTCCTGCTCAGCCTACCAGGCGGGAATTTCTGATATTCTCCCATCCTAACATGGCTTCATCTTCAAACCTAGAGAAGACCATCTAGATCCCATCACTCCCAACAGACAGAAATAATTCACGAAGGTACAGATACACACCAACACAATTTCCAGGAGTGACCCCTGAAAAGCTCTAAGCAGAATCGGCTACCCTTAAACCAGTCTTCTACTATCCCTTCTCTTTCATTCATGTACACACACTGTCTAAGCTTCCATCAGCTCTCTGCTGCAATCAGTACATAAGGGTTAGAGGAAACAGGTGGATTTCCTTCCTCGGAAGCCCATTGATTTCACATTTGAAAACATCCTCGCATAATGAATTTCTGCAAAACTAGCCTTCCCTAATCGGATGTCCAGCCTAGATTTACCGGACTTCAGTGCTCATCGTTCATAGCTGAATAACCTTAGGAAAAGCTGCCACAAAATGTCCAGTTGATCCTGGAGTATGAATCACCATTGGCAGACCAAGGAGAGGATCCAACCAGAATTCATCCATCACTGGTTAAACCAGGGGTAGGCAACCTTGGTTCTTTTATGCTGGCTCAGGAATTCTGGGAGTTGAAGTCCACGAGTCATAAAAGAACCAAGGTTGCCTACCCCTGGGTTAAACTATTCCAGATTTTTTTTAGAATTACTATTATGATGTCTTTTTTTTTCCTGCCACAAGCTTGGATTTGAGACCTTGAAAGTGATGGCTCAGCTCTTAGACCCTCATATCTGCCTACTGTTTTATTTCAATAGAGGACAGGTGGGCTATGAATATTTCAAACAAAGAGACCCATGAATAAGTAACAGTGCGATCATGGGAGAAGTAAATTTTAGTTGTCAAGACTGGAGGAGGATGAATCAAGGAGTTAAGAGTTAGTCAGAAAAGATAAATTGGTTTAATACAGTCAGAGCGGAGACGTGGAAGAGCCTGCCCTTTGCATCAATGCTTCTTAGTCACGGCAGCCAGCCCTTCCCTCGTCCTACCATGGACCGCAAGGGAAGTTGTTGAAGTTTGCAATAAGGTATCCATGGCGATGATGCTTCAGTCTTGGTTCACCAGAGGTGGGTGTTACCTGGGCGAAGGATGGGTGCATAAATATCAACTTACCTGAAGGGGCTGACCTAGCACGGTTGTCATGGAATCCAAAGGAGCATCTTCTGCAAGGGAAGGGTTGCCATAGCAACAGCATTATCTGTATGGTAAGCGGCCGTTCCATTCTTTTCTCTCCATCTAAGCTACAGTGGGGGAAAAAAATCCCCATCTTTTGGCAAAGCTTGTGTACGCATTATTAGGATATGACCAATGATTTTTCTGCAGCGTTCATCAAAGAGCAGAAAAGAGGCATTTTTCGCCCAGTTAAGGAAGCTGGTTAGAGAAATCCGTAGAGATGAACACCAGACCAAAAATCAGGCAGAAAACAATATCTTTAACAAGGAACTATAGTACTAAGGAAAAAACCACATAGCCACCAGAACACTGGCAGGCAAG
Source organism: Protobothrops mucrosquamatus (assembly GCF_001527695.2). Lineage (NCBI taxonomy): Eukaryota > Metazoa > Chordata > Lepidosauria > Squamata > Viperidae > Protobothrops > Protobothrops mucrosquamatus. The sequence continues at coordinate 500,600 of NW_015386783.1, forward strand.
CTGGTGTATATAAACAGAGAGCAAAACCCACACTCCCTTGCATTGGTGATGTTACCTAGGTGGGTAATGAAATGTCTACAAGAAAACCACCAAGTTCAGGGACCACCAAGGACCTCACGGTCCTCCTCCTCCTCCTTCCAGCAACCCCACTCTCTTGTAGCACTGATGATGTCATCTAGTTCGGTAATAAAACATCTGAAAGCAAACAATCAAGCTCAGAGAGCACCAAGGACCCCACAGTCCTCCTCCTCCTCCTCCTCCTCCCCGCAAACCCCACTCCCTTCTAGTACGGATGTTGCTATCTAGTTTGGGAATGAAACATCTGCAAGCAAACAACCAAGCTCAGAGAGCACCAAGGACCCCACAGTTCAACCTTGAGTTGTATGTATTCTCTTTTATAGGAACATCTCAAAGTAGCCTACATAGAGGTCCCCAACCTTTAGGGCACCAGGGACCAGTTCCTTGGAGAAAGGTTTTTCCATGGACCGGAGAGTGCGTGGTTTTGTGTGCTGCCTGCATCCCACAGATGGGGCTTTGCTTGTTTGTGCGGACCGGTTGCTGGCATGCTGTGGCCCAGTACCAGTCCACGGCCCGGGGGTTGGGGACCCTTGGATTAAGCCATCAAATAAATAAGTGATAGCATTTGAACATGTCAACTTACAATAATTAAAATATGCAGTGTAAAAATCAGAGGAGAGAGGAAAAGAAGAAACAAAATGATATAAGCTGCTGACAGTCTTGATGAATGCAACGTAACAGGAAATAAATAGAATCAAAATGTAGATATGACAGCACGTACTCTTGGAAGCTTGGAACAGGGAGTTGGGTGGGCCCCTTAGCAGGGCAGGTATGATTTCCGGCATCCAAAGTAAGTCAGCCATTGAATGGGACCACCACAGAGAAGGTCCTGTTTGGGCATAACTGCCTGCAAACTACAGAATAGCTCACGAGGCATTCTCTGATGATCTAAGGTTGCAGGCCTTTGGAATGGGGGGGGGGGGGCTGGGGCTGAGAATTTACCTTGCCTGGCTCAGGAATTCTGGAAGTTGAAGTCCACAGATTGTAAAGTTGTCATAGTTGCCCTCCCCTCTTTTAAGGAATACTCCTTATGGTTCCGATGGTTGATACAGGAACATGCCGCTAGTTCAGAGTAAAGCTGTCAATTCCAGTTGTTCTTTTTCCAAATCCCCTTTCACATGGCTTGCTGTTAGCAGGTAACAATTAGCCAAATGGCAAAATCCTTTAAAAAAAAATAGCCACGTAAAAGCTGCTAATTACAAACGCTTGTCCAATAAAGAACCAACTCGGTGAAAAGTTTAAGGCCTATTCAGGCACATTTTCTTATATGCACTCATTGTTTAGAAAACGCATCTCTCGTTCTCCAGAACAGCAGAAGGCAAGGATTTCCAGATGTTGACAAAGGGCAAGGCAAGAAGCACCTGCCCACATGTTTATAGTTGGTTTTGCTTGTTCTGATGCAGGGGTCTTCAAACTTGGCCCTTTTATGACTTGTGGACTTCAACTCCCAGAATGCTATTCTAAATGTCTACTTCGGAACGTTTTACCAGCACCCCCCTTTAAAGGTCTCCTGTTTGAGCAAGGGGTTGGACTAGAAGAGCTCTGGGGTCCCTTCCAGCTCTATTCTGCATTAATTAATTAAATCAGTGTTTCCCAAGCCTGGGTAAATTACCCCAAATTGGGTAAAAGCTGCATTTCTTCTGAGCCCATTACCCAATCACAGCAGGGACATTTAAACTGACTTAAAGTATTTTTTTACCTACGTTGGGTAAAAAGGACTTTTCGATGATTTTGGCTAATGAAGGAAAAAGTTTGGGAAGCCCTGCTTTAAATTAATCCTATCCGAGTCTCCAAAATTGTTTCGGTGCTGACATCTTGTGGTACAAATATGTCACTTCTGTTCGTGTGTCTTTAAATGTCTCATATGGCAGGGGTCCTCAACCTTGGCAACTTTAAGACCTGTGGACTTCAACTCCCAGAATTCCTCAGCCAGTCCACCAGTCTTAAAGTTGCCAAGGTTGAGGACCCCTGGTCTATGGAGAAGATACTGAAGAAGCTTGTCTTCAAAGAAAAACAAGAAAGTCCAGTGGCCTCTTGAAAAAGCATCTTTGGGACATGTGTCTTTAAAGACACACTAGCCATTTGCTAGTGTGTCAATCATTTTCTGGGATATCTTTTTGGCAGACCAGAACAGCCAAAAAGGAATTTATTCCTCTCATTTGGATTTTGCTACTGGTGGCCTTGAAAGTCTTTTCTTCAGCCAGCAATTCTTTGGCTCATATCTCTGAAATTTGCTGAGTTTCAGATTAAAGTATTTTAGGGTCTGGCTGGGGTGTCATCTGTTTTGGATTGGGTTTAGGGACCTAGCTCAGGGCAGGTGTATCCACAGGATGGAGTCCAAAAAGTTTAGATGGAGGCCATGATGATGTAGTTGAAGGTCTGCCAATTTTTTTTTAAACATGCACTGAGGATAGGGAACAAATGGAGCTTTGATTGCGCCCTTCTGCTTGCTTCTGAAGGAGGTCCATTGCATAGAATCATAGATCTGGAAGGGACCTTGGAGGTCTTCTAGTCCAACCCCCTGCCCATGGCAGGAGACTCTATACCATCCTGATCAAATAGCTGTACACTCTATTCTTGCAAGCCTCCAGTGGTGGAGCATCCGCAACTCCTGGAGGCAAGCTGTTCCATCAATTGTTCTCAATGTCAGGAAATTTCTCCGTAGTTCTAAGGATGGAGCTGTCTTCCACCCATTACTTCTTGTCCTGCTCTCAGGTGCTTTGAAGAATAGATTGACCCCTTTTCTCTACGACCGTCTCTCAAGTACTAGAAGACTCCTATCATGTCACCCCCAGTCCTTCTTTTTGTTAGATTAGGTGGGGAACCTTGGCTCTTTTATGACTTTGTGGACTTCAACTCCCAGAATTCTTGAGCCACCCAGGAGTTGAAGTCCACAAGTCATAAAAGAGCCAAGGTTCCCCACCCCTGGACTAGACAAACCAAGTTTCCCTCAGTCATTCATCATATGTTTTAACCTTCATAGCCTTAATCATCTTTGTGCTCTTCCCTTTGCTCTTTCTAGGGTCTCAACATCTTCTTTGCATTACGGTGGCCAAAATTGGACGCAATAATCCAAGTGTGATCACCCTCCTTAGCCGGGACAAAATTATCTCTTTAGAGCTGTAACGAAACTAATAATAATAATAATAATAATAATAATAATAATAATAATAATAATAATAATAATAATAATAATAATAATAATAATAGTAGTAGTAGTAGTAGTAAAGTTGGAAGGGACCTTGGAGGTCATCTAGTCCAACCCCCTGCTCAGGCAGGAAACTCTATATCATTTCGGACAAATGGCTGTCCAGTCTCTTCTTAAAAACTTCCCAGTTGCATTCACAGCTTCTGGAGGCAGGTTGTTCCACTGGTTCAGGAAGTTCTAATTGTCTAACTGTCAGGAAGTTTCTCCTTAGTTCTAGGTTGCTTCTCTCCTTGATCAGTTTCCATCCGTTGCTTCTTGTCCTGCCTTCATGCGCCTTGGAGAATAGCTTGACTCCCTCTTCTTTGTGGCAGCCCCTGAGATACTGGAAGACTGCTATCATGTCCCCCCTCGTCCTTCTCTTCGTTAAACTAGACATACCCAATTCCAGTAACCGTTCCTTATATGTTTTAGCCTCCAGTCCCCTAATCATCTTTGTTGCTCTTCTCTGGACTCTTTCTGTACTTCTCTGTACTCATTTCCCTGCACTCTCTCCTCCCTGCCCCCCAGGATCGGTTCTCCATTGCAGGGCTCAAATCACAAAGATCCATTTGCAGACAGCAACAGCTGGAGGTTAAGATATATGCCTTCAGCAGGGGCTGGACAAAAAGATTAGTCTTGGAAATTGAGCAGGAAATTCCATATTTATTTAAATTAACACGGCCTCTTGTGGTATCTTAAGGACTATCACATCTGTTATGGCCTGTGTTCACTTTAGCAGCTAATAACACTGGAGCAAGGCAGAGAATGGGATGCATCTGTTAATGCCATAATGCAGCGGTTCTCAACCTATGGGTCGCGACCCCATTTGGGGTCGATCGACCATTTCACGGAAGTCGCCAAGCAAGGCTGTCCGCCATTTTTTCCCCCTTTTCCGGTGGGTGCCTTACCTCCCTTGAGCTGGGCCAGCTGGTGGTCGGCCTGCTCCGTCTCTGCCGCTTGCCAGCTACGCCTCGGCCGGCGCAGGGGGCGGAACCACGCATGCGCGGCGCTCCCGGGCAGGGAAAGTCCTTGACTTACGACCGGTTGGGTAGTCCTCGACTTACGACCAGTTTAGTCCTCGACTTACGACCGGTTGGGGGTCGCGGCATTAAAAAGGTTGAGAACCACTGCCATAATGGTTTCGCACGTCCCATCATTATCAAGGCTGCCCCTACCATTCGCTAAAATGATCGTGACAAGAAGTTCCAAATCAGTTTTGACCTTCTGTCTTAACCGATCACCCGCAAACGATGTTTACTTTATTTGAAGAGCTTTGCCTCTCTCCCGTCCACGTTTTTGCAGAAGTGATGGGAATTTCAAGTACACGGATGCTGTTTGGAATACTGGCTACAAGCTACATTACCAGGAATACACAGTCTGAAAACAGATCCAAATCACTTTGTCGAGTCGAGTTGCCTCTAATGCTGTGCAATTAGAAGGAGAATATAAATAGCAGTGGAACTATAGTCTTTCGGAAGAATTTGCATTCTGATACTGGTTTTGCTTCTTGGGAATCTTGAAATTATCTGCCAAAGGAGGATTTCTGAAAACTAAAGTTGTTAATGCAGGTGTTTGACCAGCAGAGGTCTCTGAAGACCATTCCATTAAATATTCTGGAGATTGCAATAATAGTTCTGTACACGCACGTATACTGCATACAGCGCGCAGATAACTGAGCAAAGCTAGCTACGGGGACAAGACTGGAACGGTTCAAAATCCACGTTGAGGCAGTAAAATCACCTGATGCAGTGAGAGACAAGGTTTACCAGCATTAGGGAAATTGCAGAGAGGGAGAGAAGCTAGGATACTTTATTTTAAATTCCTGAACGCTGTGTAAATCACAACTCTTGGCTGGAGTGTGGCAGTAGTCAGCAGATATGCCCATTTGGTCCTATCGGGCTTCAAAATAATACTAGCCTGTATTAGGAACTTTGGGAAGATTTGCTGGCAAAAGCCAGAAGCAATTTTTTTGCTCCCCCATTTTAGAAGTATTAAGTCCGGCTGTTAAAGACAAATGCGATTTCATCTTTGGGCAAAATGCAGGCTGGGATTGTGATTTCCCCGAAGCCCAGGTCAGGTAGCTGAGAGATGCAACATATTTGACATTCTCAGACAAAGAGCTTGGCAATCTCCTTGGGTCGCATCTTTTTTCAGCACTAGCTAGAAATGTCGGACATTTCAAAGCTGGGAATGCGATGCAAGAGTTGGGATGGCTCAAAGGAAGACAATTTTCAGCCTTACGTGACCTTGTAGGCAAAGAAACAGGAGCTGGGAATGTTGTGATGTACTGTTGGGGGCATTTTCCAGCACACACGTATATTCACACACACACATAAATCCTCTCGCTAGCTGGATATAAACTCCAGCAGTTCTGTCAGAAAGTGCTTTGTACACCAGGGGAAAACATTTTCAGTGCTAGTTCCGCAAATCTTTGTGAACGATTGGCAGTTGTGTTCAAATGCAAACCTCCGTGCTTTTATTGCCTTCACGAGCTTGAGTTTATTCTTACTCATTTATTTAGTCAACAAACATGGGTAGCCGCCCTTCCACCAAAGCAATGTTGCCAGGAGGGGAAGAACAAAAATAAAAACATGACCACCTTCACAACTGGTGAAAGAAAAAGCAAGTTGAAGCTTCTGAGAAATCGCGTAACTGACACCTCGTGTGCATTGATGCCCATGCCCATTTGCATTCTGGCCCCAATACCCAAGAGAAAAGCTAGAACTTCATGGCCTTTCAGAAGGCCAACTGTTATAGGCCATGCACATCTCTGGAGGGAGGTTGTTCCGTAATTGAGGTGCCATGACAGGGAAGGCTGGGCCTTCCTTGGGCCGATTGACTGACACTGATTCATTGATGGGACCCCGAATGCGTCAACTCTGCCTGATCTGGAAGGATGGGCAGTAACCATAGCAGATAGGTGTCCTGCAAAAAGTGTTGAGGGGCAACATGAAGACCAACTGTCCCAGACGTCAATATGTTTGCATCCATAGACACCTACAGCTTGCATCCAATACTCAAGTATGGGAGCTTAAATCAGTTTATCAAATGGCTATCCTTTTTAAACAGTCTCCTTACAGCAGAGGTCTTCAAACTTGGCCCTTTGATGACTTGTGGACTTCAACTCCCAGAATTCCTCAGCCAGGCACGCGTGCCTGGCTGAGGAATTCTGGGAGTTGAAGTCTACAAGTCATCAAAGGGCCAAGTTTGAAGACCCCTGCCTTACAGGTTCCAGATCCAGTATCCTGTTGACTATGCTAAGACTTAGCATATTGTTTCCAGTATAGCACTATATTATGATTGATTATACAGTCAGGCAAATGTTCAGACTGGATTTGGCATTTTTCTTTGCCTACCAAAGTCCTTCCCAAGGATCTGGAAAAGGCAGATGTTTTTGTTTAATAACCTTAAAGATACCGTTGCTGGATGTAAGCTGTTCAAACTTGTCTTTTGCAAATGGCTGATGGTGACTTTTTGATGCAGGTGGTGCTCCAGGGGCACTCTTTTGCCACAGTCGTTCTGTTTCTATCTGCGGGACTTTGTATTTTGTTATCTTCTCCACTTCTCTTTTAATTCAGCGGTCTCCAGGTACTGCATCGTCCACTATCCATCCTTTTTTTGCCTTTCTTATCAAGTTATTATTTCTTTCACGGATGTCACATTTCTGCCTCCTGATATGAAATGCTGTACCTTTCTGTTTAACTCAGGCAATCAAGATTACTAATGACAGGATAAAACTACAAAACAACATAGTTATTTACTATTTCATGCAATTTATCCACCTCTTAGATCCCAGGGGGCTCTCTGTGGTTGTTTTCATGGTTTAGCCTAATGCACGGCTTACTTTAATTATGTCATGCCTTATAATAAATTATGAAAATTTCAGTGACAAGCATGTCATGTAATACATATGTCTGCAGCTGCGGCTACACATTTAATCTTTGGCCAAAAGATCAGAGATCACAGAGCTGATTCCAAGAAACCAGCAGACAGCATCACCAAACCAGATAAAATACTGTAATACCAGCTCCCAGAACTGCCCAGCTAGCCACTGGTAGGATTCCGAGACCCAAAGTCCACATGGTATCAAGGCTGGACCTAAAAGCAATGGAAAAAAATTGGCTAAAAAGGAATGTCAAGAATCCTTTCGCACAGGTGGAGAGAGTGCAGCTCCATGCATAGCAGATTCCATGGTTTAATTCAGGAGATTGAAGGGGGGGGGGAGAGAGATGTGCTTGAGAAAGGAATCTCTGAAAGGAGGGGCAACTTTTAAAGGCTCCTTCTACAGTTCTTGATGCCTCGACATGGCCAAAACAAGGAAATTGTTTTCCTGTGGTTCAATTGCTAAGTCGTGTCCAACTCTTCATGACCCCATGGACCACAGCATGCCAGGCTGCCCTGTCTTCCACTGCCTCCTAAATCCATGTCCGCTGTGTCAATGACAATATCTAACCATCTCCTTCTTTGCCGTCCCCTTCTCCTTTTGCCTTCAATCTTTCCCAACATCATTTGGGTCCAATGAGTCCTCTCTTCTCTTTTAGTGGCCAAAGTATTTGAGCTTCGGCTTCAGGATCTGTCCCCTCCAAAGGACAGCCAGGATTGATTTCCTTTAGGATTGCCTGATCTCCTTGCAGTCCAAGGGACTCTCAAGAGTTTTCTCCAACACCACAATTTTAAAGCATCAATTCTTGGGCGTGCAGCCTTCTTTATGGTCCGGGTTAGTTCCCTAGATAGGTCTTAACCCACACATTATGCCTCAAAACAACCGACACACATCTTTAATTGTTGTTAGATGAATACTAGTTGGGCAGTCTATATGATGCAGTTTGTACCCACTGAAGTTTCTGGAGGTCCTTTAACAGTAGAGAGATGTCACCAGTTCATGGATCGCTATTGTCAAATCCGAAGAGCTCGGGAATGGTTGCAGCTGGTGCACCAGAGGTATTTGTGCAAATGTATTCCTAGCCACAGCTGTCCCCCAGAGACAGCTGAGGATAAGCAGGCACTGGCAGACCAGGAATCTCAATTCTTGGGTCTGGTTTCCTACCAGCCAACGGCACATCTGAGCTTCGTCACCTTCATCCATCTCATTGCTGAACCTGAGGTGACAGTCAAGGGTATCAAATGCTTCCTTGAAGTTAAAACAGCAAACGGCTAGATGTTCTCAACGTATTAGAAGCAGCTCAGTCCAATGCTCATCTTGTAATATGACGATTGCATTACTAGAGGGATAGAATCAAGATCACGTGAAGTTCTAGTACCGCTTTAGAAAGCCTTAGTAAGACCACACTTGGAATACTGTATCCAGTTCTGGTCACAATATAAAAAAAAGATATTGAGACTCTGGAAAGAATGCAGAGAAGAGCTACAAAAACGATTAAGAGGGCTGGAGGCTAAAACATACGAAGAACGGTTACAGGAATTGGGATGTCTAATCTAATGAAAAGAAGGACTCAGAGAGACATGAAAGCATAGGAGGGGGTCAAACTATTTTCCAAAGCAGCAAAAGGCAAGACAAGAAACAATGGTTTGGAAACTAACCAAGGAGAGAAGCAGCCTAGAACCAAGGAGAAATTTCCTAACAGTAGGAACAATTGACCAGTGGAATGACTTGTGGGAGCTCCAACTCTGGAAGCTTTTAAGAACAGACTGGACAGCCACTTGTCTGAAATGGTATAGGGTCTCTTGCTCAAGATTTCCAAAGTCCTTTCCAACTGTATTATTCTACGTTCTATGCTCTAATATCATGTAGATATTAATATGGGAGGTGAGATGAACCCAGTTGATGTACTTGAACAGGCACCTCCCAGTTCTGAACAGAGGTCAGGTGACCATAATCCCAAGTCTATATCGTAGCCAGAAGTCTGACAGACATGAGTCTAGATCAGCCACACAGGTAGTCCTTATGACCACAATGGAGTCTACAATTTCCATTGCTAGGCAAGATAGTTGTACAGGAACTATCCTAAAAAAAAAAAATCTATGTTGGTGCCCAGCTTTCAATCTAATGGTCCTGTTTCCTTAGCCAATCGACCTTCCAATTCACTCAAGAATGCTTAGAAATTCTCTGATCCTCTTTTTCTTCAGTTTCTAATCTTCTTCCCTATCCTTGATTTCCTTCTTTGGGCCCTTCATTTTCTCTGGCTCAGCACTGTTCTTCTTGTCCTTCCTTCTTTTACCCACACGCTGTTCTTTCAGGCTGATAAGTAACCTGAGCTATCAATTCCACCCACAGACTTTGCTTCCTTTTTGCAACCTGCAAGTAATTCCTGTTCTTTCATTCTCTGGGCAGTTAAAATGGCTGTGGGTGCTCCATGACATCACCTCTGCTCAATCAGCACTAGAAACTTAAGTTTGAAACCGGAAGAGACACCGTTGGTTCTACTTCTGTTACCGGCCAGAGAGCAAATTCTTAGTTCTGCCTGGAATGTGTGAAATCAGAAAGCAAATGTAATTTCCGCCACTAAGCCCCAATTCTCTAGCGCAGTGGTTCTCAACCTTTTTAATGCCGCGACCCCAACCGGTCGTAAGTCGAGGACTAAACCAGTCGTAAGTCAAGGACTAAACCAGTCATAAGTCGAGGACTACCCAACCGGTCGTAAGTCGAGGACTTTCCCTGCCCGGGAGCGCCGCGCATGCGTGGTTCCGCCCCCTGCGCCGGCCGAGGCGTAGCTGGCAAGCGGCAGAGACGGAGCAGGCCGACCACCAGCTGGCCCAGCCCAAGGGAGGTAAGGCACCCGCCGGAAAAGGGGGAAAAAAATGGCGGACAAAA
>NW_015386783.1:511159-574755 GCF_001527695.2 Protobothrops mucrosquamatus
TCGTAAGTCGAGGACTTTCCCTGCCCGGGAGCGCCGCGCATGCGTGGTTCCGCCCCCTGCGCCGGCCGAGGCGTAGCTGGCAAGCGGCAGAGACGGAGCAGGCCGACCACCAGCTGGCCCAGCCCAAGGGAGGTAAGGCACCCGCCGGAAAAGGGGGAAAAAAATGGCGGACAAAAAAAATGGCGGACAAAAAAATGGCGGACAGCCTTGCTTGGCGACCCCCATGAAATGGTCGATCGACCCCAAATGGGGTCCCGACCCACAGGTTGAGAACCACTGCTCTAGCGGCTTTCCAGGGCCGGAACATCGCCCACCGCCGTTTCGGTTCCGCCAGGCTCTCCTCTCTCGCCCTTTGGTAAACCAGAGGCCAGGGCGGCATGTGGAGCAGGAAAAGGCGCACCCGGCAGCGGCTTCACTGGCCCCTGGGAAGCGATGCTTTTCAAGGGGGGGAGGCAGGATTTGAACTCGGCTCCTCGGGAGGCGCGGGCGGGGGAGGGAAGGCGGGCGCTCCAAGGCCCCGAGGCGGCTGCACACTTCGTGCCTCGGAGCAAGAGCCACGTTCCGCCTCGGCTGGAAGGACAGGGCGAGGATGTGCACGCCGCCCCGTTTGCAGCACGGAGCTCGCACCACTCGCCGGCCGTTCCTCACGTAGCCCCTCGGCTTCCCAGCGGCGCGCTCCAGCGCCCCCTTCCCCAGCTGGGATCGAGCACGGGCGGCACCGCTTCCCCACCTCAGCAGCAGCCCGGAGGAAGCCGCCTCCGCATCACGTCGGGAGGGCGTGCACACGTGTCTCACTCCCAGGGCAGGAAGCCCGTGCAAGGGACGCCTTGCACGCCTTCGAGTTTGCAGGGAGTCGCTCCCCGCTGCCTCTCCCTTCGGAAGGCCGGGCGACGGCTCCCCTCGCCCCCAGCTGGTTGGGAACCATGGGAGGTGTCGTCCAGAGCTAGGGAAGGGAAAGCGGCGCACGACCGCTCCTCAGTTTCCCCGCGAGGGAGGGGCCCGGGGGGAGGGGGAGAGAGAGAGAGAGAGGCGGCTGCGCGCGCATCCGAGGGCGAGCCAGGGCGCGCGAGCGCGCGTGAGGGTGAGAGGAACGGGCGCGGGGGGGGGGAAGCAGCGCGGCCTCGCCCTTGTCGCAGCGAAGCGGAAGGAGGGAGCGGGCGGAAGACGTCACCGCTCCGGAGGGCGGCCGGGCTCGCGCTCTCCCCTCCCTCCCTCCCTCCCTCCCGAACAGGGGAAGGAGAGAGGGCGGAGCTTAGTTCGGTGAGGGCGAGCTTCCGGCGCGGATCTAGCGCGCGCCCGCCCGCCCGCGCGCGCAGCAGCCAGGTGACTGCCGGAAATCGGGGTGGACGCGGCTTGAGGCGGCTGAGGCGGCGGCAGGGCAGAGCGCGACGCGAGCAGAAAGCGGCGCGCGCGCGCTTCCCCCTCCCCCCCCTCCCTGCCTCGAGCGCGCGTGCGCGTGCGTGCGTGCGTGCCTTCGTGCGAGCGCGTGGACGCGTGCGCCTGAGCGAGCGAGCGGCTGAGGGAGAGCGAGAGAGAGAGAGGAAGAGAGAGCGAGAGAGAGAGCCGGAGCGGGCGGACGGACGGACTGACNGGCTTCCAGGGCCACCGCGGCGGTGGCGGCGGCGGCGGCGGCGGCGGGGCCGGGCCGGGCCCGGAGCAGGAGACGCAGGAGCTGGCCTCGAAGCGGCTGGACATCCAGAACAAGCGCTTCTACCTGGACGTGAAGCAGAACGCCAAGGGGCGCTTCCTGAAGATCGCCGAGGTGGGCGCGGGGGGCTCCAAGAGCCGCCTGACGCTCTCCATGGCCGTGGCCGCCGAGTTCCGCGACTACTTGGGCGACTTCATCGAGCACTACGCGCAGCTGGGGCCCAGCAGCCCCGAGCAGCTGGCGCAGGCTTCCCCGGGCGGCGAGGAGGGCGGAGGCGGCGGGCCGCGCCGGGCGCTCAAGAGCGAGTTCCTGGTGCGGGAGAACCGCAAGTACTACCTGGACCTCAAGGAGAACCAGCGCGGCCGCTTCCTCCGCATCCGCCAGACCATCAACCGCGGCCCGGGCGGCGGCGGCGGCGCGGGCTTCCCCGGCGGCCCGCCCGGCCTGCAGAGCGGCCAGACCATCGCGCTGCCGGCCCAGGGCCTGATCGAGTTCCGCGACGCGCTGGCCAAGCTGATCGACGACTACGGCGCCGACGAGGACGAGCTGGGCGGCGGCGGCGGCGGGCCCGGCGGGGGCCCCGGAGGCGGCGGCGGCGGCCTGTACGGCGAGCTGCCCGAGGGCACCTCCATCACGGTGGACTCCAAGCGCTTCTTCTTCGACGTGGGCTGCAACAAGTACGGCGTCTTCCTGCGCGTCAGCGAGGTGAAGCCTTCCTACCGCAACGCCATCACCGTGCCCTACAAAGCCTGGGCCAAGTTCGGCGGCGCCTTCTGCCGCTACGCCGACGAGATGCGCGACATCCAGGAGCGCCAGCGGGACAAGCTCTACGACCGGCGCGCCGGACCGGCCGGGCCGGGCAGCGGCAGCGGCGCAGGGGACGACTCCGACGGGGACGATGTGGACGACGACTGAGCCCTCTCTCCGCTTCCTCCTCCCCGGATGACACCCCCCTTCCCTCCCCAGCCGCCGCCGCCGCCGCTCCACTGGGGAGGGGGTTGCTCTGGACCGGGGAGGGGGAAGACCCTCGGGGAGCGGATGGAAATGGGGCGAAACCTGATGCTACGTTTCCTTTCTCCTCGAGGAGAGGCAGAGAGCAACGCTTGGAGACGCCCTGCCTGCCCTGCCTCCACCCACCGCTTCTGGAGCAGCCTCCCCTCCCGAATTGCCTCTCGTTTTCCCACCCTGTCGTCGCCCCCCCCCCCAGGATACAGCATCTGTCCGTGACTTGGCCCAGCTTTAAGCTCCCCCCCCCCGGCTTGCCATTCTCCTCGCCCTGCCCTGTAGAGAGGAATCCCAGCGACCTCGGATAACCTCCGTCCTGGCCCAGAGTGAAGAAGAGGGGATCCTCTCCACCTTGACCTGCTTGAGCTTCCCAAGGCTTCTCATCGGCCCCAACGGCTGAAACGTGTGGTGTTTCCCCCCCTCCCACTTTTTTTTTTTAATTTATCGGAGGGGGGGGGAACGGGGAGAGAGAATTTCATCCGATCTCATCTCTCCCTTTTTCTCTCGGTGCCCTCTCCCCTCTCCTGCATTTTGAGACCCTGTTCCTCCTCCTTTTCCTCTGCTCTCAACACCAGCATTCTGGAGACTGCATGGCCACTGGGCACAGTTGGAAGGAAGAAGAGAAGCGATCCAAATCCAGCAGATCCAAATCCAGCAGCCTAACCGGGAAGTGTAAAAAAAAAAATCAAGGATCGTGATCCGTAGCCCAATATGAACGGGAAGGTTGAAGCCCAAGGCAGATAGATGGGAAAGTTGAAATGGTCCAGGAGGGAGGGAGGGAAGTGGGAGACAGGAAAGATGAGGGAAGCAACCCTGAGAAGGTTCAGAAAGATGGTTGGAGAGAGGATGGAGCCTATATCTGGACCAACGTCCAATGTTATTCTCCTCCTGAATTTTTACCCGTAAAGCTACAGGTGCCTGAACTGGAATAGATAACGAAATTATTCTAAAGTTGACAAGGTTCTAAAGGTCATAATGAGTTGTTTTTTTTTCCTCCTTAGGGGTGGGGTGGGGGTTTGCAAAGAGGCAGGTTCAAAAGAAAAAAAAAAGGCATAAAGCACAAGGAATGCAGAGTGGACTAGTTGCTGGTCACTAAAGTTCTTCCCCTTCTCTCCAAATAAGACGAAAGCGCAAAATGGCTTTAGGCTTTAGTAGGAAGTAAAAAAAATTGGAGCTGCCTTTCTCTGGGCTTTTAAAAAGAGGATCTACTCCAGTAAGGTGGAATCTGTTCTGTAACTCGGCAGCGCAAAAGCATTTAAATTGTAATTTGTTAAAAAGAAAAAAAGAATGTGAGGCTTCAACTCTTAAAAAAAAAAAAAAAGAAGAAGAGAGAGGGAAACTGAAAGCTGCTTTCACCGTGCAAATAAGTGGACATGTTCTATGAAAATAGACACCAAGAACCTCAGGTCCAGAAGTCCAGCATCTGTTGTTATTTTAACAAGGTTTTTTTTAACAGCAAGAAGAGAACACAATCCATTTCCTCAGTACCTCACATTATGTTAACAGCAATGGATTGTTCAGAGCAATCTCTGCCCTATGGGAGGTGCATAATCATCGCGAAAAAGGAGCAGGATCCAGCCAAGTTCTGTGACTATGAACACACCCTAGCAGCATTTTACCACCTTCAAATTTTACTATAGACTGGCTACTGCCTATTCGTCCAGTTGTCTTTCCCAAGTGGAGTTGGGCCTCCCCATCCAAAGAATTGCCTCATCTATATTTTAAATGGATTCTTACCTAAAATGATATTTTTTTAAACAAATGAAGTCAGTCCTATTCCCTCTAAAAAGTGTTTTAGCTACATTATATACTAGCAACTTTGAATTGAATGGAAATTGATACTGTTCATTGCAAAGTTTCGGGTATTGTCTGTGTGACATCTTTAGAGGCAGGTAAAACTTCCTCTACCCTCTTTTTAAATTGTGCATGCCTGTCCTTTATTTGAGCTGCCTTTTTAATTTATTGCATACCCACATTTACCTTATTTTGGCACTGCTCTTCTCTATACTGTCTTTGTTTTGTATTTATTAGAAAGCAAAGAGGCATATAAAAGGCATTTCCTCACTGGAATTTTTTTTCTAAAAAGAATTGGGCTTTGCTACAGTTATTATAAAACTCAGCAAATGTCAGATTAGTTTATCACAAACACGATTGTTTATTTTAAAAGCTGTTTCTTTATTCCATGTGTTCATGGTAGATCCTATATACTTGGGGGGGGGGACCCTTCTTTCCATTTTTCTCCGTCGCAAAGAACTTGTTTCCTGAATTGTAATGGGAGCAATAGTATTTCTTGATGTTTTAATTACATCCATATACTTGTACTGTATTTTGTACTCTCCGAGGCAGCTGTTTTCAATAATGTCCTGCTGTATTTACCTATGTATATTTTTTTGTTCTATTGTATTTAGTTCTTTGCTGCGGAGAACAATATTCACCCACAAAAAAATTCAGCGTACAAGGATTGTAGCCTGGGTAGGAACTGCAGAAAACTCTGCTTAACTAATGAGACTTAAAAGGCAGCAATGAAAATGGAGGCTGCAGATGCTTAATAACTATTGCTGTAACTCTTCACTCAATTTAAAACAGTGTATAATACTTGTATAGACCAACATTTTTGTTGCGTTAGTGGTAATCGATTCCCTCCCCTCCCCTCTTTTTATTTTGTTTTGTTTTGTTGCTCAGCTGCCATGAGCCAGTTCTTGCAAAGATGCAGTACTTCTCCTTTTCAGGAGAACCTTTGGGGGTTTTTTGGGGGGGGGGCTGAATTGTTGTAGTAACTAGCCTTACCTTTGTATTACATGGTAGTGACAGGATGTTGACTGTCCCTGGCCAGGGGCTATATAAGCTATAATTAGCTGCCCAAAAGTATGTGGAAGCGGACAGAAGCATATCAGTTGTTTAGCAAGGAGCATTGCCATATATGGTGTTGCCTTTGGCAACCAGGAAGAGGCTCCTGTAGTCATTGTAGACCAACTAAACTGATATTGAGTACACCAAGTGATTCATGACCCTCCTTCAAGGTGTGTAGTTAGGGTGACAGTGCAAGATGTCAGTAGGATACTAAGGTGTTGGGCCTGCTTGTGCTCACGTATAAGCTATAGGTGTTTTAACTATTCCACAAATATTGAGGCTATCATGCTACGTTGGGTCAATGCCCAAGATTCTTTCTAGAGAGAAATGAATTCTGGTGCCACAAGCCTCTCTTAGATGCAGCGTATTTCAGTGAGGAAACCATTCCTTATGCTTGTTGGAGAACGGGGAAACTTGCCTGAAATCTATCTATCTATATCTATATATTACCTTTCCCCATGTAGAACTTAAAATTTCTGGGCTTAAACAACAGCGGAGGCTGCAGATACTTTTCTGATTAATTTGGAAGCATGAATTGGCCTCTGCTGGAGAGGGCGTCTCCATTGCTTACGGCAAAGCATTAGAAATCTCTGCCTTCCCGGCTGCTACCACAATTTTGCACAAACCATATCTGAACGTATGCATCCTGCTCTAAGTCTGATAGTTCGTCCCCGTGACCGGTTTCTGCAGACTGCAAACGGGCACACCTGCGTGTCTGTTTGGATAAGCTACTGCTCACGCGAGGACACCACATTTTCAACCACATTAGGAAAACCCATTACCCTGGATCCAATCCAACACGAGTGAACTTTAGTATTCCTGCTATACTCCTGTGCTTTAAATGTCCATTTGAGTAATGAAAAGCTTCTCTATTCTTGGTGCTGCAGTTAACTCATATCGATCTCTTTCCTGCAGCGGTGTTTGTTGACCGTGTGTCGGTGCATTTTTGCAAGCTTCCATATCCTGCATGCCTACGATTAAACAGCTTGAACCCAGTGAAGTTGGGGGGTGAGCTGTGAAAGGTTAGGTGTGTTGTTTTAGGTGGCTTGTGGATCGCATTGTCATCTTTACCTGTAGATTTTTGTAGAGGGGGGGGAGAAATGGGTCACCTCTGTATCTGGCATTTCTAGGTGTTGCCCTTAGAATGGTGCATCTGCTGTACAAACAAAATGTAAATCTTGTATAGCACCAAAAATTGTAAATACGCGAGACATACAGGTATAAACGCCCGTAGCTTTAGCTCACACCTAGTTATGGGCCGTGTTCCTATTTCCATAGCTATCTGCTTCAGAGTGATTGCAGGCCTAACAGAGGAGGCTGAGTCTTCTTTTTTTTTTTTTTTGTCCTCAAAGAGAAAGCAATTCCCGTTGCTTACCCTGAAATCCTCTTTGCACAAATCACAGATTATTTTTTTTTAGTAAGATTTTAGCTTCTGCTTTAGTGTCTCTAAAATAACGACTTAACGATCCTGTCCTTGCTTGTACTTTTTCAGGATAATGGGCGCAAGAGGCAGGTTCCAATAAGCCCCCCTCATATTGAGTGGTCCCTTTGTTGACTGCACACTTCGGGTATTGGAATGGCTGAAGATGGTTTTTGATTTACTCCCGTCGTTGGTTTTGTTTTTTTAAAAAAAAGTGTAATATATTTGACTCTACAAGACATCTCAAAAGTGACTAACTCAGGCTACTTTTCTCGTGTGAGGGTGGCAATTTTATGATTTTGGTAGAAAATTGTTCGTTGCATAAACATGCTTGGACATCTCAAAGTTTTAATAGAAAGATGATGGTACTTGATCTGATGCACAATTTAATCTCTCAGCAGATATTCACTTTTTTGTTTTTGTTTTTTTTTAAAAAAATGTGGCCTTGACTCTTCAAAGGAGGAAAGAGAAACTTGCTTTCCCCTATATGTAAGTGGCACTTTTTGGGGCTTCAAAACTATTCTGATTCTTCAAGTTCTTCGTAGACATGAGATTGATAATGCTTCCTTTTATAAGCAAGTGAACTGGTCAATGTATTGAAATATGTTTGCTATGAATTTAGTTTTATAAAGGAACAAGAATGCCTGAGGCTAAATATCTAAAACCTAAAGGACCATTATGCTCTTTTTAATAGCAGTAATCACAGTTATTTCTGAAGAAATGCAGTGTAGATAATTTTAGTTTCACCGAGCACAATCCTGCAGGCACAGCTACATTACAGACTTAATGGGTTTGTGTCAGATGCTTGTAATTTTTGTAGTGTATCTGGGGATAGTTTGATAGGGATGCTTCCAGATATCTAGTACCCTTCTCAAATTAAAAATTGCAGAAAGAAGACAGAGCAATCAGGTTTACTGTGCAGTGATATTCTGCAGATGGACGTTTCCCAATGAGTACAAATACCAAGCAGTGAGAGGTATATTTCTTGATTCTTTGTTCACTCGAATGAACAATCTGTGGTGTAAATACATAATCTTCACGGTCGCTTGATCTGAAATATAATCTGTGGTAGTCTGATTCCAGGTGTGTGAGAGGTTATTAGAAGTCATGCCTCTTGTCAGTATTTGCTGATTATGATAGCTTTTAGTGTCATCAAAATTGCAATAGTTAAATGTTGTGCTTGAGCATTCACTGGAGCATTTTGATTGAGGAAATTTTTCTTCAATTTGCATAGATGGAAAGATTTAATAGATAATGACTACAGATGACAGAAAAGTCTAGTTGAAGTGAAATAATTCGTATCCCCCCCCCCCCTTTTGCAGGTTCCAAGAAACTTCAGCTTTTGCACTTTGTAGCTTTTATGGCCATTAGTGATTAAACACACACACACACACAACAAGATTTTGTTTTGTTTTGGAGATAATGTGACATTGAGGAGTGGAACGTAGCCAAATCTAATAGCTGTCTCCTGCAGGATTAAAAGAAATTTTAATAGCTGAAGCAAACATTCAAACATCAGGATGTAACCATGGATGGATTACTACCTCTTGTATCTGTAAAATCACGGTTATCTGCAATGGTGCTAGACTTAATTTCACCTTAAATATACTTACATTGCTTCTCTGTTGTAATGTATAGTAGATTTGGTTTTTTCATTCTGAAATTCCCTATTATGGTCTAGACATTAAAACAACTACCATGTAGAGTTGTAAAAAAAGAGAATAGTAACCAAATGGCGCTACACAATGGAACAGCTACTTTTTATTAGTTTGAGCTAGACTGGATTTTTCAGAAAGTGACGTGTCTACAGCTCGTAGCACAGAGGAATTCTAGTTTGTCAAGAGAAAGGGCCTAAAATTATGCTCCACGCCTATAATTTCACTGAATGCAATGAAAGATTTCTGGCCCCTGATTTTCAACATAAAATTCTATGATTGTGGAATTTAAACCCAACTACATTTATTAATTTGTGTCTAATTTTGGAAATGTGAATAAAATGACAGACTCTGTAGGAGTAGGATTCCGACCAATGGGATTTCTCCCAATGGCAGTTCCACCCTTGCTTATCTTTCACACTTTTTATTGGAGGTTTTCTAATGAGAAGCATTAGTCTGCCAACATGTTTACTTAAATAAGGAATATTCATGGATTTACATAGGATGAAAGTGTTTCTTTTGCTACTCTTCTTTGCTTCTATCCCTCCATTTTAAAATTTGACAAGAAGATAGTGCTCTACTAACAAATGCCAACAACATTTTTAATCTCTGAAATTCGGCATAAGGAAGATTTAGTGTGCTTTGTCAAAGCCATTTGTAAAATGCTGCTATGTAGCCTTAATATTGTAATGTATTGTGTGTGTATATATATGTACATATACACTTAAATACAAAGTAAGTGGCCCACAGCTAAGAAGCAGAAGTTTGTGGTTTGTTGAAGCTGGTTCCTGCTTTGTGTAGCCAAGACAGATTGTATTTAAAACTTGCAGAAAGAAAATAATTTAAAACAGCAGTCGCTGCTCATCATTTTAACCTAGGCAAATGTCAAAGGCCAAATATTTAATTTCTTGCCCTGTTTTTTTTTTCTGTGTTGAAAAGCCTTCTAGTTAGAAAATCCCCACATTTGAATTTAAGTGGGATTTACAAGCAGAAAACAGCTTAAAATTCTTCTTGTTTTCCCCCTCGTGAAAATTGGAAGTTATTGGCCCATTATGTTTCAATTTAAGATGCTGTGCCAGGTGGGTTCCTGGGTGATCTGGCTTGTGCAGAATCTCTGAATAGTTGAACCCGGCCACTGTTTATAAGAGAAGGCAGAACTTTGGTAGACCTAATCACCTATTAATGAAGCTACGGTGAGCTTTTTTCCTTTGGCACGTTGATCTTGCAAGTATAACTGAATAACCCCACTTCTGGTACCTGGCACAGGCTAGTGTGTTGTTGCTGAAAGTAGAGGCTCATCGCTCCTGCTTTCCATAAAGGTTAGCAGAAAGATGAGTCTTAACACTCCTGCAAAAGGAGGGTTTTCTAACGGATCATCTGTGGATCTGGGGCTTCTCAGAGCTTAACAAGTATGCTAGACAAAGCTAAGAACCCATCAGCTCTCCGTGAGAAAGCTTTGCAGTGCCATCGGTTCTTCAGCTGATGCACAAGCCAGGAGGAGCCCACCCTGGAATTGGTTCTCCCAGGTTGAAACATATCAAAATCAAGTGAGCTTTGAGCAGCGGCTGTTCTTGTGGTGAGAAGTTTATTCTTGCTAACGTTACATTGCCAGGCCTTGAACTGCTGGCAGTCTTCCATGTTCTCCCAAGACCCACTGGAACAAGGGCTTTAGTTCTGATTTTGGAAATCCTGCTCTTTTTTTGCAACTAAGTTGAACAAACATTTGCACAGCGGGTAGAATTTGCAAGCACACGTTCTGTATTGGAAAGATACGAGTCTTTTTCCAAGGAAGGGGCTAATAATCAACTCATCCAAAGTTCGGTTCTTTGTAATAACTGAAACTCTCGCTAAGTCAGTGTTTCTCGACCTTGACCATTTTAAGGCATGTGGACTTCAACTCCCAGAATTCCACAGCCAGCAATGCTGGCTGTGGAATTCTGGGAGTTGAAGTCCTCATGCCTTAAAATGGTCAAGGTTGAGAAACACTGCGCTAAGTGTTCTGCTAGTGGGTTTCTCTAAACTAAAGTCAGGATGATGAAACAAAAAAAAAAATGGCAAAGTTATGGGGAATCAGTACAGCCAGGGAGTGAAAATTGGCTGGGCTGAATGTATAATATCAGAAAGTAAGCAAATAATTTAGTTTGATGTGGCATTAACAAAAACTCGTGCAAGTGATAATTGATCATCTAAAGATGTAATCAGCCAACCCATTTGTAAATATACACCTTTGTACATTGTATACATAGAAACAGATGTCTGTGTACACATACACATACACATGTATGTACATGTGTACACATGTATGTACGTACCTGTGTATGTATTTGTAAAATTGTTTCTCTGCTAGATGCAAAAGTAGCTCTATAAATACATAAATTCTAGAAATTTGTAGTAATATAGGACTGATTTCAGGAATATCTGCTGAGAGACCAAAAAGTTCACTTTTAAGTACCTTAATTAAAAAAAAAAATAAAGTTTATTCCTCGTTTATTTTTTTATTAAAATTTAAATGCACTTTAACTGGCAACCTACATATGCAGACCTAGCTGCATGGTGCAGTTTCAGACTTGGAAATGTTGTATAAAAGTGCAGCACCCATTGAAAAGATCTATTCCTTTCTCACCTGCCAATCAGAGCGCTGGAAATGAGTTAAAATCCGCAGGGTCAAGAGCTGCCTGTTATCTTGCTGCCCATTGGCTGAAGCTTAGATTCTGATTTCCTGGGGGTGGGGGGGGCGGGGGGGCTAGCAGGACTGCTTTTTAAAGAGGCTGTTGTCAAATAGGCAGGTCCTGGATTTACCACTAGCTAACTAGCAAAGAAGAAGAAGAAGAAGAAGAAAAAGAGAAAGTCCACATGACCTGAATAATTCCTCATGCTAGTTGAGCACTCCTTAAAATAGCAGGTTTTTGCAAATGGAGTTTTACAGTCTATATTTAAAAATTGTATGTTTGTAACAAATAAAAAGTATGCGGAAAAGTGAATGAACCATCCTGGATAGTCTGCTTGTGTGGTTTTTTTTTTGTTTTTAAATGCTGCGGGGTTAAGATTTCAGACTGGAGGGACTGTGTATAACCAACATACAGGGGAATTGTGTGTGTGTGAAGCTGTGTTGGGACTTTTGCAAGTGGAATTACCGCAAGGTGAAACGTTACTTGTTGGAGCAGGTTTGGAGGAAAAAAAAAAAAATCCAAGGGGGCAAGGTAACCAAATGCAGGAGGGCTCTCGCAAAGGTTGTGCAAGGTGACTGCAAAGGAACCCAGCGTGTGAAATTGCTGCCAGCAAGTCCTGAATTACAACTTTTATGGGGTGGGGGTGAGTTCTATTGAAATTTTCATTGTGTTTCTGGATTGGTTAGTGCTGCCTTTTTCTGTGGATTTATTCCATGCTGATTGAGGGTTTTTAGTGTTGTCCCAGCAGGCCCGGAGAAGGCCAGCAACACTGTCTTATTCATTTGTGACCAGTGAGTAATAGTTGCACCACAGATTGGCTTTGCGTGTGCTAAGTGATGGTTTATTGACTCAAGCCAAGTTCTAGTCGCACACGATGCTTCGCCATGAGCCAGGCCTACCTTCCACAGCCAGCTGGGGAATTCTGGGTGCTGAAGTCCACAGATCTTCAGGCTGCCGAGGTTGAGAAACTCTGCAACAAAGCAGACTCCAGTCTTAGGAATAAGTACTAAGTCATAATTTTATAGAGGAAACGGAGGCTGAGAAAGAAGCTCGTTTCCAGTCCACCCAAGGACTGTTGGCTTGGAATTTGAAAGCAAATTTTTTTTATAGAAATAATTGGTCTGCCAAAGCACATCATGCCTTGCTTTAAAAAGTAGTCACCCTCAAGGCTTAACTCTGCTCTTATTCAGTACAGAGATAGTTTGCCACTGTCTTCTTCCAAAGAAGCTTCTTGTGACTTCCAGCCTTTTGAACTTTTGGTGCTTTGAGCCTATTTGACTTTTTCAAAATTAGCTAAGTTAGCCTGGTTTTATCATCATGGAACTGCACGTACCGGCACTGGTACTAGGGAGAGCTATCTCCCAAATTGCTGTTTTTGTCATTTCCATTACTGTACAAAATTTTGTAACGGCCAATATTACAGGCCGGAGTAATCAGAATAGCTTATTGGTTAGGTTTTGGTTTGATTTTGTTTTACAAAAACATCCAACTGTTAAGGTAGGCAGAAGGTCTGTTGGATATGCTCACTGCCTTGAGTTATTTGTATAAATAATAAAGGCAGGATACAAATAAATAATTAAAAATAATGCAAGCAGGTAGAACATTGCAAATTTACAGAGTTGTACTTGGCAATTTGGAGAATGATTAACCAATTTAATTATTCTTTATTTGAAAATGCGCTGAATAAAGGAAATACGCCCCAGAAATATTTGCATCTCACAGTTTACAGTCATTATATTTGTCTATTCCTAGAAGTCACTCAGCCTATGGGTTGGTTATGAGTCCTAATCAAATTCCTGCCCCTTATTTCTACCCAGGATTGTACAATGCAGGGGTACAAAAATATACTGTGCAATATTGGGTACAGAATTCACCTGGTGATTTATTTTAAAAAGCAAAGAGAAGTTTCTATTCCACGTGACTGCAAATATTTATTTATGAAATGCATAACCAATCTTTTATTCAAGGAGCTCAACATAGCCTACTTACTATTCCTTTTGTCATATTTCCCCCTTTGGACTCAAAATAGAGTGAGCTTAACAAGGGAGGCAGGTAAAAAAATTATAGTTACAGGAGGGAGGGCTGTTTTCAGAAGTCATGGGACCCTACTTTACAATTTTAGCAAATGGACTTCTCTCTCTCTCTCTCTCTCTCTCTCTCCCCCCCCCCCAACATGTTTTACAGAGGTACCATTATGGGTTACAACAAAGCGCAGGCACTTCGGGGTAAGCCGCCTTCAGCTTACGGAAGAAATGTGTGATATAAATCTAACAATATAAAAGATAACACTGGAGAAGAAAGTGCACAGAACGGTGTGTGCAAAAATGCTGGAAACAACCAACTTAAGTCTGCTTGCATATCATGGTATTATCCCTACAGATACATCAGCCTTATGATGGGATGGTAACAACCAAGTTTTGTTTCTCTGTGCAGTAAGCACTGCCCCAACCCTTGCTGATCAAATGTTGTACGTGGAATATTGGGCCCAAATAAATACTCTGCAAAAGGTTTCCATGTACTAGGTTGCAGCTTATTCAGCTCAGGTTACAGCACTTGATACCTGTTGATTTACCAGATACCTGCTAAAACGCCTGGCTGGCAAACTGCTGGTAGGTGTAAAGGCAAACCTTTGTGAGTAGGGGAGTTTGGGGTGTATTCTATAAGAGAAAAGAAATCAATTGAATCCTTTGTCACTCCAAAAGCTTGAGTAGCGCATTGGTTTTGCAGAGGTTCTCTACTGAGAACCTCCATTGATTTAAGCCAGTTTTTTTTTTCAATCTCTGCCCCATTTCTATTCTGCAGCCTTGCTTCCTCTTCCGCTAAAATTTGCTGATTTGAGTTCATCGTCCAAGTATTCCACTTTCTGATGATGAAATCAGCCCAAAGAGACAAGACGACAAACCAGAGTTAGCAATTTTATTTTAAAAGGAAGCGGGGGAAGTTTACGAGAACTGGTGGAATAAAAGGATTCTTTTCTGGGCAATAATTTTTTTTTTTCATTTTCTCCTGTCTGCATCATCTGATCGTATATAATCGACTCAGATTGTGGCTCCTCGTTCTTAGGAAAATGTCCACCTACCAAGTTGTCAAAAGGCAAATTGCATTAAGAAGGAAATTAAAAACAAAGCTATTAGGAGAACACAACTTGGGAGCGCTGGGTTCAATTCTGGCCACCACACCTTCAAAAGAATATTTTAGAACTAGAAAAATTGCAAAAGGAGAAGAAAAAGACTGGAAGACTAGAGGAAAAACCACAGCAGTTGAGGCTTTTAAGCTTGGAAAGCTTCTGATTCAGAGGGTTGTGAGAATACAGACTCTTTGAGTGTTGCTGTGCGAACCCAGGCAATTAGCCTAATGGAATAAACACATGGTTAAATTAAACAGCTATAAACTGGATTGTGCAAACCCAAGTCTGCATTAGACAGCCAGACAGCCAGGACTAAAGATCCTGGATTCGAGTGGTAGGTGAACAAACTATGATTTAGTAAAAACATGGGAACGAGATTCCTGCGGCTGTTGGTATGCTGATCCCCAAATGGTATTTAACAAACCACAATAGCTGCGATCACATAACAGGGTAAACTAAAGCGATGCCCATTATGGTCTCACATCCTGGTCTGCAGGACACCGAATAGGTGAACAAACTATGATTTAGTAAAACCATGTGCACGAGATGCCTGCGGCCGTTGGCATGCTCATCCCCCAACGGTATTTAACAAAGCACAACAGCGGCGGATCACATAACAGGGTAAAACTAAAGCGGTGCCCATTATGGTCTCACATCCTGGTCTGCAGGACCCAAGAATGCTAAGACGCAGATCGGCTGGCCTCTCTTGGAGCTATTGTGGTTTGGTAAATGACAGCTGAGAGGTTTAAGAGAGGGTTGCAAACTGCAGCCTGCGCCCAGCTAGAGAGACCGAGAGCCCCTCGGTCCCATCCAGCAAGACAGAAAGAGTGGGGGGGGGGTTTCCATACTAAAAACACGGGGGACCGAAAAGCCGCAGCTGGCTGGATTCACACAACACATTGACCCCCCCCCACCCCCACCCCTGGGGCGAATCGGGGCGCGCTTCCTGGCGGATCAGCCTGCACAGGGCAGGTGCGCAGCCTGTCTTGCGGGCGGAGGAGGAGGAAGAAGAAGAGGAGGGGGCGCTGCAGACCCGGCAAGCTGGACACTCGGGGCGGCGGTTCACAAGAGGACGGGGAGGGGGGGGACCGCCGCTCCCATGCCCAGCCCGCGGGGGCGCGCATCGGCCACGGCGCTGGAGCCTTGCGCACTGCGGGCGGCGCTCTCCCTCTCTCCCCCCCCCCGCCCGCCCGCAAAGGACACACACGCAGGCAGGGCGGCGCTCATCCGGCCGCGGGAGCGCGGTGGGCTCGCCCCCTCCCCCTCCGCCCCAGGCCCGCCCCCCGCCTTACCTCAGATGAACCCTCGGCGGGTGCTTGTTCTCGGCCACGGATCGATAAGCCGGGCGGCGCGCCAGGCATGCGCACTTCTGCCCGGGACCGCCGAGGAGGGCAGGGGGAAGCGCTGGGCAGGCGCTTGCTGCGGGGGCACTTCGCCGCCGCGTTCCCACGATCCGTTCGCCCCCCCCCCCCGCTTCGAAGGCCGAAGTGCCGAGGGGCTGCCCGGGCCTTTCCGGCGGAGAGAAGCTGGGCGGACAGGAGGCTGGGCCCGGCTAAGCCAAGATGAAGCCAAGGTTTAATCGTGGCTTAGAGCCCAGGGTGGCCCGTGCTAAATACCCTAACCCCGGGAGAACAGAATATCGCCTGGTGTTCACCAGGTTGCGGTTTACCTGCGCCAACCCGCGTTCTAGCCTGATTTGGCCGCCGTCTTCTCACGACACGCTGGCCTGACTCGCAGGGGTAGGCAACCTTGGCTCTTTTAGGACTCGTGGACTTCAACTCCCAGAATTCCTGAGCCAGCGCAGCTGGCTCAGGAATTCTGGGAGTTGAAGTCCACGAGTCCTAAAAGAGCCAAGGTTGCCTACCCCTGGGTTAGGGTCCCCGGAGAGCCCGGAGCCCCGCAGGCTTCCTGCATCTCGGGTTAGAGATGATGGAAGCGGCCTTCCCAGGCCCCTTAAGGAGGGTCGGGGCAAACCCTGACACTCTAGAACGTCAGAAAGCTTCGGGGGCTTCAGGGCTGGGGGAGGAGGGCGAGAGAAAGGGCTCCTTCCCTCCCTCCTTCTCTCTCCCCCCCCCTTGCAAGAGCCTTCCCCTCCCCCGGTGTCAGCCGGCAATTGCGGACGTGCAGAAGCGGGGCGCGGGGACGAACGAGCGGGCCGGTGGCTGCTCCCACCCGCGAAGGAGCCGAGCGCACCACGCAGCCGCCGCCGCCGCCGCCGGGACACTCGGCGCGCACGTAAGACCCGCCGCCGGGTTGCGAGCTGCCGCGACGGAGGGGGCTGCAGCAGTGACGCCCCTCCGAGCCGCCGGGCTCACCGGGGGGGGCACTTCCCTCCTGGCCAAGGCGATGGGAAAACGAGGAAGCGCGCGCCTTGGCTTGCCAAATGGAGCTTCCCCTTCTCGGGGCAGTCTACCTGCGAGACTGGGGAGAAGCCGTGGCAAAGCAAGAGATACAGGAACAGCACCCTAGGTAGAGAGTGCTAGCCTAGGCTGGCACGCTCTGGTTACCCACAGTGAATTGAGTTGTTATGGTTTACTTAACGGGGCCTGGGGCAAATTGTAGCTCTTGGCTGAGGGAGACAGGGTAGTAGTAGGCCAGGGGCAGGATCGGGACCTGGGAGACTGTGAGCAGCCTCACAATCCCACCTCGCAGGATTGTCGTGCAAAAGGAGGAAGGAGTGTTATGCACGCGGCCCTGAGTTGTATAAATAAAGGCAGGATAGAAATCTTAATATTTAGATAGTATAGGTCAGGCATGTCAAACTGCCGGCCCACAGACCTGATGCGTCACGGTGAAACCGCGCCCACCCCATTGCCGGCAATGGGGGAAAAGCCCCGATACGATGCGCGGCGTCACGTGACGTCGCGAGTTTGACACGCCTGGTATAGGTAGCCCTTGACTTAACCACCATAATTGAGCCCAACATTTCTATTGTTAAGTGAAACATTTGATAAGTGAGTTTTGCCATATTTTACGACTTTTCTTGCCACAGTTGTTAAGTGAATCAATGAAACTGTTAGTAACCTGGTTGTTAAGTGAGTCTTAACAAGA
Source organism: Protobothrops mucrosquamatus (assembly GCF_001527695.2). Taxonomy (NCBI): domain Eukaryota; kingdom Metazoa; phylum Chordata; class Lepidosauria; order Squamata; family Viperidae; genus Protobothrops; species Protobothrops mucrosquamatus. The sequence goes on from NW_015386783.1 coordinate 528,585, forward strand.
GTCATAAATATGAGTCAATTTCCAAGCCTCTGAACTTTGATCACGTGTCCATTGAGGACGCTGCAACGGTCATAAGTGTGAAAAAACTTGTCATAAGTCACTTTTTTCAGTGCGGTCGTAACTTGGAACGGTCACTAAGTTGAGGACTACCTGTAAGTGCTTCTCGAGGGCTCTGAAATTATCTCCCCATCTTTTTCAGTAAAAGGGGTAGCTTTGCACGCGAGAAGCTTGTGAGAAAGCTCTGTGTCGATTCAGACAGCCTAACATTCCTGCATGAAAATACACCTTGGAGTTAAAGGGGCGCGATCCAGCCCTGAGCAGCCTCCAGCCCTTTTTCTCACATATTTCCTTCCTGTCACTCAGCTCCATTGTAGCTTTACCATTGTAACTTTGAGCGATCATTAAATGAGCTGTTGTAAGTCAAGAACTACCTCTACATAGCAACTGGAATTACACATTATATGAGGGTGAAAATATGGTGGTCCAATTAGTGGCTGAGGCCAGCCCGCCACAAGGAAAACCAAATGCCTAATTAATGAAAACAGGTCACCATCTTATCCTGGCACATCTTTAATCAAACCTTTATCCAAACTCAAGACAAGCACCATCTGGATTTCTAGAAGCAGGAATGTGAAACCACACTTCAAATCCAATTAGCGTAATAACACTAACCACAGTGGCTGCGATCATGTAAGAAGCTAGCTGGAACCAAGCAATTCACCCTGCCTGCTTCTTACGTGATTGATTACATACCTTCAAGTCTCATGGTGACCGCATAGATAGATTTTCTCAATGACAGTCTGCCCTTAACCTGGTCCTTCAGCTCTTCCAAGGGTGCACCCCTCCCCACAGTAAGAAAGCCCCTTTCTGCTGGCTATCCTTTTCCCTTTCCTCCACTTTTCCCGGCATCAGAGCCTTCTCTTGAGAGCTGGGTCTTCACATACGGTGTCCAGAGTAGGATAATTTGAGCCTAGCCATTTGTTTTGCAGGATCCCATCCGGCTCAGTGACCAGGAGGTTAAGTCTTCCGAGCTGGGCCACGTTCTGGTGGAGAGAAGTTCCCCAAGGATGAGTCCAGTCCGAGTCTGAAAGCTCGGAAGACTAAATCTTTGGTCCTGGTGACCGGCCAAGGTTGGATCCTGCAACTGTAACCTGGGACACGTATATTTGCCTTTATTTGCTAGCCGTTGGTGCCTGGAGTGAGAACTCGGGTTAGTTTGGTCAATGAGCCACTGGTTTGTTTTCTGGGCTGCCCATAATATTCTCTGGAGTCTTCTCCAAAGTTTAAAGGTGTCCATACTCTTTCTCTCCTGCTGGCTGGCATAGCTGGCTGAGGAATTCTGGGAGCTGAAGTCCACAAGTCTTAAAGTTGTCAAGGCTGCAGACCCCCTGCTCTATAGACCCATTCCTCTCTTAATATTAGTAACATTATTAGTAATATTAATAATATTATAGTTATAGCGCTATCTTGATTGTAAGATTACATTAACAGAGTCTTGCAGGTTTGAAAGTACAGTATTTCTCTCTTCTTCTTCTTTTACTCTCCGGAAAACTAACGGGAGTCCCTTGAGGGATGTTTTTTATACCTCTTCTTAAAACTGCTAAATTTGAGGAAACCCTGGGCCAGCATGTCCTACAGATCCAGAATGTATAATTAGTTCACGGTTCCTGGTCATGCATATTCAGAAAATCAGGTTCACTGGGCAAAACCATGGTTATTTTAACCACTGGCTCAGTATGTTGTATGTCAATATAGCCCATTATGTGATGTATTTTGTTTCCTGCAGCTCTAAGAGGCTAAAATTGCTTTTCTACTAGGAAATGTCATTGAAAGCAACCGAAATCAAATACTCTAGCAACTTTTTTAAAGCAGAAGTGGAAGACAATCAGTACAGAGAAAGCTAACGCTCAGAACGCACCCTGAGTCCCTGTTCCCTTGTGCAATGTTACTCGTTTCTCAATCTAATCTTGCAAGGGAATCTAAGCCGTGGAATCATGTGACTTCACACATTCATTAATCTTTCAAGGGGCACTTTGCTGCAGGAGTGCTGTGGAGATCAAATAGGGGTAAGGACAGTTCCTGTACGGAAGGGAGGGTGCCAGCAATATTATTTTAAACCACAGCGGGAATTGGGTTGGAGAAAAGAATTCTAAACACTTAACCTGCTTCTGATCAGACAGCCACCCTTATTGTAGTTTTTACTTTCATTTGGTGGCCTTCTCCTTCTCTCTCTCTCTTTTATTATTGTTAAGAGCACTACTGGAGATATTGCCTGACCCCTATCTTCTCTGAAAATCTTTTCGGGGTCTTCCCTTCCGCAAAAGTTCCTGCTCAAGGTCACGGAGGATCAAAAGGCCCATCCTCACTGCCAGGGCTAGATGCCTCCCTGCTTTTCAAAACGGGGGCGGGGGGGGGGAAACCTCTGTGACAGCCTTTGTCACTCCCTCCTTGGCATAGTAAAAATTAAGCAGCTTAATTGCAGAAAGACCCAGTCACACCCCCCCCCAAGGAAATCTCCACTGTGACCCCCATCTTGATGGGTGAGAAAGAGAGAGGCAGGGGAAGTGTATAGCTAATGTGCATTGTTTGAGGCAAAGATTGTGGCGGATTCCTCTCCTCCTGCTGCTGCCTGGATCTGCTGCGCTTATTTGCGCAATCTGTTTTGCTAGCTGGGGGAAGAGAAGGCTCCCGTGCATTGCCTCCTCCTTCAGCTGCAGCCGGGGAGCATGCTCAGTAGAGGCTGTGGAGGGGGGGGGAGTAGCTCCGCTTCAGAAAGGGAGCCCAGGCGACTGCCCCTCCCAGCCGCTGTCCTCAGTTGCCCTCTGATGCGCTTCCATCTGTTCTCAGCCTTTCCCATGAATGAGATAAAGATTAATGGACGCAATCAATGCGGGCCCTGGATGCTGGATCACCACATCGCTTTAGAGACACCTGCAGGCAGCCACGAACTGCAGCCAGGCAGCGGAGAGAGCCTCGGCGCTGCAGCCGCATCGACACAGAAGCCCTGCTACGTGCCTCCCATCAGAGGCCACGTCTCCTGCTTTTAAATTTGGGACTCTTCCTTCCAGAATCAACTACGGGCGATCCTTGACTTACGACCATTTGCCAAGCAACCATTTGAAGTTAAAGTGGCACTGAAAAAAAGGGACTCACAACAGGTCCTCACCTTTGCAATAGTTACAGCATCCCCATGGTACCTGCTGGGGCTATGGCTGGCCCCAAATTATGCTCTTTCAAGGGCAGCCGATAAAGCCAATAAGCTATCTCCCTCTCACAATTTGAATAGAATAGAAGAGAAGAGAAATACAAAATAGAAGAGAAATACAAAATAGAAGAGAAATACAAAATAATAGAATAGAATAGAATAGAGCTGGAAGGGACCTTGGAGGTCATCTAGTCCAACCCCCCGCTCAGGCAGGAAACCCTACACCATTTCAGACAGATGGCTGTCCAGTCTCTTCTTAAAGACTTCCAGTGTTGGAGCATTCACTGCTTCTGGAGGCAGGTTGTTCCACTGGTTAATTGTTCTCACTGTCAGGAAGTTTCTCCTTAGTTCTAGGTTGCTTCTCTCCTTGACTAGTTTGATTTGATCAGGATGATATATAAGATCTCCTGCCTTGAGCTGAAGGTTGGACTAGAAGACCTTTGGGGTCCCTTCCGGCCCTGATTCTATGTTCTAAACAGATGCCATTGCATTGAAGCAACGAGAGTACATGACTTCCCCTCAATCACACGCTCTTCCCTCAAGATCCCTCGCCGGCAGCCAGGGCAGCGTGCAGCTCAGTGGGTAGAGCGTATCCTCCTTAATTTGTCCCTCTTCTGCAGAGAACCTTGGCCCGTCTTTTATTATATTTGATTAATTTGTTTATAGCAGTAAACGCTCCTCCTTTTGCTAGAAGAGGCCTCCGAGCTACTTAGTGCACGGCATGCTAGAGTGCAATCAAATCCAATAATTATAATACAAAATAGCAATTATAAAAAAAAAACACCAGAGAAAATAGCGCTGGCAGCACAACACAAACCCAGACCCAATTAGAGAGCTGGGAAAACGAGCACTTAGAAAGTTGCTCGGTAGGGCAAGCCTTCAGAACCACAAAGTGCAGAGCGGTCAAACGTGCAAGGAACCTGCGGACATCTGAGGAAGAAGCGGAACATCGTCTCCCGAGGCTCAGAAATGGATAGGAACCACGGGTGTCTCTGCAGATTGGGCAAGTGACTGAATTTGCTGGAGTCTCGGGATAGAGATGGCATAATTTGTGTCATTTGCACGGACGTTGTTGCGTGTGAGAGATCACTGTGGCTTGCACTAAACTGGCAGGAGTAGGCAACACCCCAGAAGACAAGCTCAGGATTCAAAAAGATCATGACAAAACTGGAACAATGGGCCCTATCCGACAAAATGAGTTTCAATGTGGAGAAAAACCAAGTCTTACATTTAGGCAGGAAAAAAAATCAAAGGTACAAGTACAGACTGGGCGAGACCTGGCTTAAAACCAGTAACTGTGAGAGGGACCGTGGAGTCCTGGTGGACGATCACTTGACCATGAGCTAGCAGTGTGCAGCAGCAGCCAAAAAAGCTAATACAATCCTGGGTTGTATAAACAGAAGCATGGAATCAAGAACATGCAAAGTATTAGTACCGCTTTACAAAACCCTAGTAAGACCATACCTGGAATACTGCAGCCAATTTTGGTCACCATATCACAAAAAAGATACTGAGAGTCTGGAAAAAATTCAGAGAAGAGCAACTAAGATGATCAAAGGCCTGGAAACTAAAATATACGAAGAACGGCTGCAGGAGTTGGGTTTGGCTAGTCTAAAGAAAAGAAGAAATAGGGGAGACATGATAGCAGTATTCCAGTATTTGAGGAGCTGCCCCAAAGAAGAGGGGGCTCACATTATTCTCCAAAGCACCAGAGGGCTGGCTGGACAAGAAACAATGCTTGGAAACAGATCAAAGAGAGAAGCACCTGGAATTGGGGATCTCTGGCTTAGACCTTCCCAGGAATATTGGGTGATCATCAGATATTTGCGAGAAGGACTAAGAAATGGCTACTACTTAGTAGTGGCTATCCCATCCTCGGTACACAATGTTTCTCGTTATCCGCATGGCGTATTAAGCTATCCTTCCTCCATTTTACCCTCATGAGAATAAAATAAACTTTACATTTCCTAAAGTTGGTTGGCCAAAAGACAGCAATTGCCCCGAAGCCCTTCAGAGCACATTGCGGCAGAATGTTAAAAATGAGTGTATTCGCCGTAAACTCATCAAACAGGTTGTGTCAGCTCAACAGATGAAGCCGTCAAATGACTAGCCTTGTGCAACTCGATAGAGGTTGGGTGATTGTAATTAAGAGTTGGAGAGGGTGTGTGCATAGGCCACAAGTGTCACTCCTTTCAGCTCAAAAAACTAGCAAGACAGGAAAAAGAGGTCTCTTTCTCCACATTCAAGGAGCTTTTTCAGACATCTACCTCAGCTGCAACTAGAAAGGGTAAAGTCCTAGGAGAAATGTTATGGATAAATACTTAGGTCTGTAATAAGTGGTTTCCCACCCTCCTGCCCCATTTATGAATTCTGGTATGCGTATTTTTATTTATTGGGTCGTGTATTAAAAATGCTACCATTTTGCCAGCAAGTAATCACATTCATGCTGCCAAATGGTATTCCATTATCAGACTTTACACTCCCACACCTAAACTTCCTGATATGGAAATCAGCGTATTCCTGATGTTTTAATGTCTTCTGTTTGGGCAAGTAACTGCAGATATTAAATTGCTTAGAAGCCTCTTTGGTTTTTGCAGATGCTCATATTGTTTTGAGTTATGTCCTGTATTTATGGCTGGGAAATGAAGACAACGGAAATGGATTACGCACACATTTATGACTGCCCCAAAGTTGATATTATAAAATTGGACATAACATTCTCTATCAGTTATTCAACCATCTTAAAAATTTGCTGCATCAAGTCGCACAGTATTTGGAGAACTATGTGAAATGTATCTTTATATATTCATTTATGTTTAGATTCTGCTTTCTCTATTGTAATTTATTTACATTTACTTAATTGTTTAACATAATAACTAGCTTTGATTAGCATTTTAGTTCTATCTTTTGGCATCCAGCCCACCTTGAATTCCGTTGATTCTTATCTACCGCCAACTTGTTTTGATGGTTGGTAGTTCAGATTCTTACAGAGAGCTTTAGCATACAATAAATCTATATATATTCACTTGAACTGCCTGAACTCTTGATTCCCTACAGTAGTTCCCTTAAGCATTCATTGCACGGTTTAGCTTCCAGACTTTTTAACATCTTTGTTGCTCTGCTCTCTTTTAACCTTTCTCTCATCCATTCACCCCTATGAAATCACTGGTAGCTCAGAAGCAGATTTCTCTGTTTCCTACCTACTCTGAGCTCTGAGCTTACTTGTATCCAGGGGAATTTCTGCCCATTGGTTGGAAATATTTCCTGGAAACCTATTCACTTGACTTCTCTGGGCCTCTTTTGTTTGTAGACAAAGACTGCCATCTGGTGCTGAATCCACGGGGCTGTTGAAAATGTGTTTCAAGCCAAAAGGGGCACTTTTTCTATGTCGGCAAATTTTGAAAACTTATTTGTATCCCCTTCCAGGACTTGACTGAGGCCCAAAGCAGGAATTAAAATCTGAGCAATTGTGCAGAGATTATGGATCTTGGACAAGAAGCTCATTCAGGCACCTGACAGGCAAAGGGCAGCTGTGTTCCCACTTGTCTCCTCCACAATGTGGGATTCCCCACCCCGCCTTTTATTATACCTTTACTACCCCCACCAGCCTTTTTACAGCCTTCAGATGCCAAAGCAGAGAATGTGCAACAGGTGCCGGGATGCCTGTTGAGTAATGGGCGCTGCTCCTGCCAGGGCTGAGCCCATCCTTGCCATGACCTCTGATGGTGGGGTGGTCGCAGATGCTGGCTCTTCTCCCAGAAGGGCAGGTGCACGATGACCCACCAAATAAAGCCTATTGTGGAGTCTCTGGTGTGAGTTGAGGACTATCTGTATAATCCTTTGCATCTAAGAGTCCTCCCAGAAATAATGATAGGAGAGCTGTGTGAGTTTTCCTCCCCTTTTCTCCACTGATTTCATCAGTTTAGGTAAGCTACAGATCTATTGATATAAACTGTATTGCAAGAAATCCCTGCCTTTTAAGAAAATGTGTTAGGCTGAAGTTTGCCCACTAATAGTGAGATCCTTTTTGTGACAATTAGAAATAGTTTTGAGCAGAGCTCAACTAAATACTCCCAAGGCTGACATAATTTTTGAAAGTTCTAGCCTAGCGCTCATCTTTTGAATAAAAATTGGAATTTACATCAGTGATGTGAATCTTTTTGCCCTCAAAATTGTTTTAAAATTTGTGGATATTTCGCAGTCAGGCACTTATTAAATTACTCGTGAGCATTCAAATGATGTACAGCATTTTAAAAATAACTTCATTCCTTGCACTTAGCATATGACAGGAGAAACCCACGAGGCTAAATTATACCTCTAGCAATCAATATCCATGTCATATATAGTAAACCATGTTTTAACCATGGTATGTTAGACATGCCATAATGGCTGCACTCATATAGACTGCTACACCAAAATACATTTAATTGCAAATGTCCCAGTCCTTCATCCATACATATCCGGAGAGAGATCACATAATACCTGGCACCTAAAGCAGCTCAAAGGGATTACCCTGGAGAGGTATTCATAAGTTTTACTTTATTTTAGGAAAACACTTCATTCACCATAAGCTAGTCTCGTCTGATGTTCAAAATCTATATCTTTTCAGATGGTATTTATTTCATTCATTCACTCACTTTTCTTTAATGAAAGTCTAAAAGTAGCTTACAAACCTGTTTAAAGTAACATACAGTATTACAGTAGCCATGTTAAACATTTGTATTGGTATGGTGTGCCCCCTGATGGCCAGTGAATATTATTGCATCTGATGGAAATTATGGAACAAATCTGTAGAATAGATACAAGGAATAGAATTGACAACCACGGAATACACTACTAGATGGTATTATGAAAACTGAATTCAGCCAAGAAAAATATAAAGTTTTGCATTCAGACTCAATGAATAAACTTACAAAGGACTGTTTAGGATGAAGGGATTCCTTGGCCTGTTAAAAATATAAAAGGCAACAAAACTGTGGTTGACCAAAAGCTGAACACAAAACTTCAGTGTAAGGTGCTTTCAAAAAGCATGTGGCTGTATTACTGGAACTATAGTTCATAAGAAGTAATCATTTTATTGAATTTGGAGTGCTGCACTAGTAGATATAAACAAACTGGAAATGATTTTAAAGGTAGCACCAATATATTTGGGGTATTTCTATTTTCTTTTTTTTTGTACACTTTTTTCTTTCTTGTTAGTGTTGGATGGTTTTAGTCTGCTTTCTTTCTTTTGTATTTTATTGTTGGTGATAACGAATAAATAAATGTTAAAAAAAGGTTAATAGAAAAAGAACGGAAGTCAAAGGACTTTATATACCAACAAGAAAGATGCAGTTTTATATTTTGCTGCAACAAGGACTAAATCTTAAAGGGCTTAAAACATTAGTGACACATTTTTACTTTACGATTAATGTTAAATATGATTTGATTATATATATACAACTTCTTACAGTCAAAATAACTTTTCTTTCTCAAGATTTTTTTTTAATGGCTTAAGTTGACTATCTTGACTGCATAAGATTCACATATCACACCAAGTCATGGTTAAATTTAACCAGGCTTTGATGAATATACTGCATTGACTGAATTCTAAGCCAAACCTTGTGGCTTAGCATTGCAAATGCAACACTGTGGTTTATTCAATAAATCATAGTTAATAAATCAATGGCTTAGTGTCGTGAGTCATAACACTGTAACTTCCAAATATGTGGATACTTCTTCAAAATAGGCACATAAAATTAGACATGTAGGATTCACACTGTTGCGAATCTTTGCATGCTGAATTAAAGTAGGAAGACCAGAATGGCTGGGTTCCTATCGCATACTAACCTAATAACATTGTTTAAGAACATTTCATTCAACCCATATGCCAAGTTAAATAAAATGCATAGTATGTAAAGTCAGATGTTTTAATTTTCAATTACTGTGTACAGCTTAATGACAATAACTGCCTCCTCCTCCCCTAAACGGGCTAAATTTTGTGGGATTTTGACACTTTCTGTAGCAAATCTTTGTATTTCGGAGCAAGCATTAAAACAGAGCTAGATCAGTAGCGCTGCCATACTTTATAGCAGGGGTAGTCAACCTTGGCTCTTTTATGACTCGTGGACTTCAACTCCCAGAATTCCTGAGCCAGCACAGCTGGCTCAGGAATTCTGGGAGTTGAAGTCCACGAGTCATAAAAGAGCCAAGGTTGACTACCCCTGCTTTATAGCTTAGTGCATAAGACTTTTTCTGCCCAAAGCTTTATTTGGCTCCAGTCCTTCAAAGCTGACTTCTTGCAGGACAGAAACCACTCATTGCATTGGTGAAATAAAACTAATATATTCAGTATTTAAACCATTTCCCCCACTGTATTGCCCCGGGGACAGGTGACCCCCTTTTGTAACTTTCAGACAAGCAGTCAATGGGGAAGCCACATTCACTTAACAACTGCATTATTAACAAGTGCAGTGATTCACTTAACTGTGCAGGAAAGGTCATAAGACGGAGCAAACCTTAACAAATATCTCACTTAGCAACAGAAACCTTGGGCTCGATTGTGGTCGTAAATCGAGGACCACCTGTATAACTAGTTCAGGGGTAGGCAACCTTGGCTCTTTTATGATTCATGGACTTCAACTCCCAGAATTCCTGAGCCAGCATAGCTGACTCAGGAATTCTGGGAGTTGAAGTCCATGAATCATAAAAGAGCCAAGGTTGCCTACCCCTGAACTAGGTGATTAAAAACGAACATCTCAGAACATAGAATCGCAATTTGCGGCTGGAAGGGACCTTTGGAGGTCTTCTAGTCCGACCCCCTCAAACCAGAGACCCAAGACCCAGGGAAGAAGGAGCGAGGCTACGCAACCTAGGATTTGCCCGGCCCTTCCGAGGCATCGGCTTCGGGGAGGCGCTGGGGATGATGGGAGTTGAAGTTCAAGCCCACGGGAGGGCATCATGGGGGACCCCCACGACCCCTTCAATTCTTAGGCGTCTCCCCCTCCGAAGACCCCTTTCTCCTCCCCGGTGGGCTCGACGGGGCTTCCTTACGCGACAAGGCGGCGAGGGGGAGGGATCCCGCGGGGCCTCCCCCCTCTCAACGTCAGATGTTTTCGCCTCAGGTTGACGGAGCCCGTTTTTGGCGGGGAAAAAGAAATGGAAGCTCCACCTCCCGAAGAGATTCGTGTCAGCGACGGGACTCTTGTCCCCACGCGGGCCTCAGCTCACGGGGCACCCCGGCTGGAGCCTCCCCCGAGCGGCCTGACCTGCGTGCGAGGAACGGAACCGTCAACAGGCCCCGGGATCCATTTGTCACCCTCTCCGCGCAAACAAACGGCAGAGTTAAGAGAAAGTCACAATATGGGCGGGAAACTCGGCTTGCTGCCGATTGGCTCTTGGCGCTGCTCCTCCATTGGCGCCGCCCGCCAAACGGCGCCTTCTAATGGTTAACTGGAGCTCAAGCTTGTCACTCCACGCTCTCCTTCGGCGCGGAGCAACCTCTGGTTCCGCCTCTCCCTTTTCGCTCTCGCTCTGACGTGCCGTGTGCAAAGGAAGAGGGGGGGGAGGTTGGTGTTGGTGGAAAAAAAACAGCCGTTAAACGGGCCGCGGGGCGGGGCCTCGGCGAGGAAGTAAGAAGCCTTAATTGGATTGGTCAAGGCGGGAGGTTCAAACTAGCACGGGCCGTCCTGATTGGCTCGGGGTGGCCGCGGCAGGCCAGGCTCCCTCCTCGCGCCCAGGCGGGTTATTGTCTCTCGACTTTCGCAGGCGGCTCTCGCGCGGAATCGGGACTGGACTTCGCACAGGAGCGACGCAAACATGGTAAGCAGGGCGGGAAGCCGCGCGACGAGCGGGCCCGAGCGAAGCGTGTGAGGGAAAGCCCCGCTCCCGTTCGGCGGGAAGCCCGCGCGGGGCTCCCAGCTTTTCCTCACGCCGGCCGGCCGGCCGGGCGGGAGGGCTCCCGGGGGGGGGCCTACGAGCTGCCGCGGGAGTCATTCCGGCACCCCGTAGGCGGCGGCGGCGGGCCAAGCCGTCCTCTCTCGCGGGCTGCCCCGGGCGCGCCACTGACTGGGGCGGCGGAGGGGTGAAGAGGCGCCGCTGGCGGTTCCCTCTTCCGTTTGGCGAGCGGCCCGGGAAGCCCCGCCTCTCGGTCACCGCGGGGGGGAGGGGGGGCTGCCTGCCTGCCTGCCTGGCTTTGCTTGGCGCGGGGCCAGCGCGCCGGGAGCGCCTCATCCCGGCCGTACTCCGCGGCTCCCCCTCGGACTGCCGAACCTCTCCCCCCCCCCCGCTCGGTCCCCGGCCTGAGTGTCCGTCAGCGCCCCCCGAAAGAGCCGAGCGACGCCGCGGCCGGCGCTTACTCGCTTTCCCCGCGCGCGCGGCGCCTCCCCAGCAACGCGGCGCTTGTCGGGACGCCGGACTTGGTTGGGTCGCTTTCCCCTCGCGCGCGCGCGGGGCTGAGCCGGGGTGACGGCCCTGGCAGCTCCGGCGGTGACAGCCTAGCACGCTGCAGCCCCTCTCTGCCGCGGCGGGAAGTGGCGGTTCCTCTCCCTCCTTCCCTCGGCCCCCCTCGGCCTTCGCTCGACGGGGCAGCCGCGGGTTTTATTCCCACCCAGCCCCCGGGTAATTAATTCCTCCGCTTGGGCTGAGTGGGGGGACCGAGGGCGACGTTGGGCTTGCTGGGAAAGTTTGTGGGCGGCGGCGGGGGAGTCCAGCTTTCTCTTCCCGAGAAGTTCCCAGGGTCAGGAAAAGCCGCAGCTGCTGCAGTTTTACTTTCCAGGTGGAGGTCTCTGAATACGATTTCTATAAAGTACTTTTTGCCGCTGTTTTAAGGAGAGGTTGCTTTTGGCTGGAAGGCTCAAGATGGCCTCTCTTTTTCGGTTAGTAACTTGCAGCAAGGGGACATCTGGGATCCGCGTAGATCGGGGGGGGGGTCCAACTTTGGCAACTTTCAAGACTTGTGGACTTCAACTCCCAGAATTCTCCAGCCAGCACAGCTTGGGAGTTGAAGTCCGCCAGTCTTAACACTTTTGAGTCTCATCAACCAACCACGGCTTTTTCAATTTAATCCATTCAGTTACTCTTATATATTTTGCTTTGCGATTTGATCCTGTTGGACGATGCCACCTTAATATACGTGTTTATTATACTGGTAGCTCATCGTTCTAATTCATTCAGCACCAGTACATTTTCTAATCTCTTCTCATTTTAATTCACACCCTGCTTTAGGCTCCATTTTTGATCAGCCTTCCTACAGACTCAGTTCTCATTTCTAGATAGTAATAGGAGCACACTCTTATAAAGTTGTTTTTGGGTTTTGATAAATATTCATTACAACGAGCCATATATTACACACATTTCTGCCAATCTGTGCACATCTTAAACTTTCTCCATTCAAATTTATCTTTGATATATAATTTTGAGATGACATCGGTTGTTACATCACATAGTTTTTTCTGTCAATTATTGAGAATACTTTAGATTCTCGGCTAATAACATGCCATCTACAGAGAAAAGTGCATGCATGTTTGTGTATGCAGTTAAAATATCTCTGCTAGTACAGTACCATAAGTGTTTATGTATATGTTAACCACAGAAATATCACATATTTTCATCTTATACTTAATCTTTTATTAAGCATTCCATCAATTTACACACATGCTTTACTTCTGTAATGTATTGTTCCCATAACATTCAGCAGTCTTTTTCCATACCCATATGAAACATTCCTTAATTCAAATTTATCCATGCTATCATACTCCCCCCCCATCAACAAACATGGAGTATAGTTTATTTCTCTCATTCATACATTTCTTGAAAAAATGCTAAAGAGTCTGTACATATGCTTGGCATAAAGCTGCATTGCGCTTCCCAAGTTTTGTCCATTATTACCTCTTGCAATCTTGTAATTAGAATTCTAACAAAAAAATTTCAAGGATATTTCATAAACTAATCCCCAAGTAGTTTTGTTTTTACCTTTACCTAGAAGAAAATTAACAGCATTCTTCCAGTTATCAGGCATAGATATAGTCTTCGCATGTTAAAAAAGTTGCACAGCCATTCCATAAATAAACCACGCCACATTTTAAGATTTTCCCAATTATGCCATCAACAGCTGCATCCAGATAGCATCTTTTCTTCTCAGCCATTTTTTTTGACAGTAACAGTTACTGCTTTTGGTTCAATTCCATACTTTGACATAACAATAACACTCCCATAAAATACACCATTCCTTTCAGTTCTCTCATTGCCACTTTATATATATATATATACTTTTAAGTTTTGTATTACTATTACTGTGCATTTTAGCCTCCAATATGAGAAAATAATTCCTTTTTCTATTACTTGCAGCAATATGTCTTGTCATTATGGTATATGCTTTACATAATATCTCATCTTCATTTTTTGCAACACATTCTCTTTTTGCATTTTTCTTGTCTATAGCCTGACAGACTTCATAATTCCACCAAGCATTTTTCATATTTCTCATTACTATAACTTCACATGCTTATGTGGCGATTTATAATATTATTTCTACTCTGTTACAAGCTGCATCCATATCCTCTTTCCTTAAATTCATTTTTATACATTCAGTTGGGAAATTAATCTGTATTCTTACATACAGGACCCATACTTTTTTCATGTGGTCATTCTACTTTTTTTCAGGTCTTTTTCTTTCGTATCCATTTTTTCCAAAATCCATTCTTAACACAATGTCTCATATTCAGAAGTTCTTGTCAACATTGTAGCTTTCATTATTTTTTTAGCCTTTCATTATAAATAATCAAAAATATTCTAGGTTTATATTCATTCCTTCTGTGTATACTTATGAATACAGTTCTTAAACCATGTATTGAAAACAAACATCTTTCTTAAATCAGATACCAAAGCAGTAATTACTTTCATTCATTTTTGGATTTCCAGATGGTCCAATATCTACTGTCTTGACTTGTTCCCCACTATCCATTTATGTCATCAAAATCATGGGTTTTTTCCCCTATTAGTGCATTTCTTCAAAATGTTGTGTGCTTTTTCCAAAATTCATCTTTGGTTCTTTCATTATCACCATTCACTAGAATGCTGCATGCAACTATGTTTTCCCCCAATAAAAAATCCTGTTTTATATGCATCTGTAATTTAGATGCCACTTACTCATACTTAACTGATATATTTTAGCACTTTCATTCATAATAAAACCTGTGTTTTTATTTCCCATTTTTTCATTCAATTCCACTCAACAACATTAGACTACCCTCATTCACATTGCTTACATCCCGCTCCTTTCTCTTGGTTTCACAGGTACACAACATATCTATTTTCTTTCATTCTTTTCATTTGCTGATTCATGTTGTTTATCATTTAATCCATTTGCTTTCCAAGTCTCAGTTTTCTATATGTTATGTAGGTTACTAAATATAGACCCCTAGGTCAGTATCTATGGTCCTATCACATATGGAAAATTGAGACTTGGTGTTGGTTAATCAAGGTTTTTATTTTATGCTTTTAGGAATTTAAAGAATCAGACTAAGTTACCAGACTAAGTTATATCAACACTGCATGGAGCGTTCTTTGTTAATGATAAGAATAGTACTGCTCACTCCTTGGATATTTTAGCCAATATGATGCATGAAATAAATGCCTGTTTTATGCCAAAAACATTTACATTATTTTTTTGGGGAGGGGGGATGCTAGGACCTTGAATCTAGAGCCTATCTTACAAAAACAATATATGGTTGCCTGCATTCCATGGAGTATGCAGTGTATTGACATGCGTTTGGGATGTAGCTAATTTATCTAATAATATTAAAATATGATGTACCTAATAGAATGCCCATTAGAAAGCTGTTTTCATTGTATTTGTACAACAAACATTCGGTCATAAGTATCACTATGAGATAGTACTGAAATAGGATTTTTTATACAGTCCCCTTAATTGGTTATATATACAGTATTGTTCGAAAACAAATATATTTAAATCTTATTTTACAAGTCAGTTTTAAGTCTTGTCATCTATCTTGTGTCTCTGCTTAAAATTACTGAAATTAGAGTAGGTTCAATAATAGTGTTACAAAAATAAACAACTTGGCAATTGCCTGTTTATATTTAGAATTAGCATTGCATATTAGAGTAATGGGGTTTAGCAGTGTATTTAGGGAGTCTGGTTTGGGATTGTATCTTAGAGTATAGAATGCAGCAACAATCAATTTCACAATTTCAATGTTAGAGCACTATTGCAGATTAATAAACTAATTATAACAATTGCTATAATAATAGCTGACAGCAATTGATATTGTAGCCGAAAACCTAACTTGGGACACATTTTTATCTGCACATGAATTAAATATCTTTTACCATTAAAGCTTAGTTTGAAGAATGAATGCAGGGAAGACTGATTAGGGAAAACTAAAGTTGACCGCCTGTTTTATTTTTGAACGGGTTTTGACATACATGTCTAGTCTAGGGCTTAAAGAACTGATGTTTTGATAATTCACTGTCACTTGTATTTACTAATGAACTTTTCCCCCATATAAAATGAAAAATTGTAGAGCCAGAAAAAGGGTTTCTTGTAGCATTTTGAAAATGTGACTAATATTTGCGCATGTAACAACTGGGAAGTGTAAAGGGGCAAGATATGAAAAAATTAAGTGATACATGAATAACTCAAGAGAAAATTGCAAGGTTCCAAATGTACAAAGTAGGAAATGAGCTCCCCCCCCCCCCCAGCAAACTGAGTTTTTGGCTTCAGTTAAATTAGAATGGGATTGCAAGTACTTTCTAATAAGCAGGATATTCTTACAAACTGGCCTTTGATAACGGTGGTTTGAGTGTCATTTTACTCATGTTCTAATATCTGCAAGCACATCTCACTGTTTGAAATTTCAAAATGAAATAAAACCGCCAGTATTGATCAGAGGCTTTCCAGTGTTGGGGGTGTGGGAGCAAATGCAAACACTTGCACCCATAGAAGGCAAGCTCCCCCACTTTTGTGCGTGCATTCTGGTGCTGCGTGAATAAAAGGAGTGGAATTTATGCATGAATTTGTCATTTTGACAATGTTGCTGATGCCTCTGATGCTGACTGCTGTTCAGGTGATTCCAGTAGCCTGGGAAAAGGCAGCCCTGTCTAGTTGATGTCTGATATAGCTGCTGTTAACTGATAAGATTCTGCATTGCTAGACTTCTGGGAAAGGTTCATAGGGTTAGAATCAGCCACGTAGAAATTGTAATAAAAAACCAAAATCTCCTAAATTCTGATGTACTTGGTTCTAAATAAATCTCCATGGTGAATGAATCCTTTGGAAAGTAGTTATAGTTCAAATTTCCTCTTTGCAATCACCACCTGCCTGAGCTGATCAAAAGAATATCCCCAAAAGGTCTTAAGTGAGCAGCATTATCATAAATTAGTCTCTATAACATAAATTGTTGATTGTGTATAGGAGATGTATTCAGACTGAACAGCTCTCTAATTTAGTTTAGATAAGTAAGAGAAATGTGGACATTTACACGCTAATATTATCTGTAAAAGCAAGGCAAAAATTAACTTGGGAAAGCTCAAATGTCAGAATGAGATAAGACCTTGCCTCTGGAGTGCATACACGCCACAACAATCTATATCTGAGAGTTGGAAGCAAGTGGTTATGAAGTATGTGAATATCTTAGTTGTTTTTGAATGGTTTTTTGGTATTGGGTGCTAGGATATTGACCCTTTTTAAATATCCAAATGGTATCTTCATGTACTGAAAAATTTACATGCATATAGATCTGGACATATTGCACAGTGATAGCTTTTCAGAATTGTAGAACTTTCCCAGCATCCTTCACTGCTATTCATTGAGGATACTTTATATAAGCTAAAAGTGGAGGCTTTCTCATTTGTTTTTGTTAGCAATGAAATAATGTTTTCATCCAATAATTGTAGTAGGATATGCTTTGAGCAGATTTGGGGAGAAAGTTTTGGGAAAAATATATGTGAGAATGATGAAAAAATGAAAATCTAACTGCAGGATTTTCCTGCGTGAAGAGGACAATTGCAAAGAATATTTTGGTTGGGACTAATTCCAATGTATTCTTTCTTGCACATTGCATATGTATCAAGTCCTGGAATGAGAATTATTCTATTTGGGAATAAAATGTCTTGAAGAAAGTGTATGCAATAAAATGTTAAGTGTAAGAAGTTTGGTAAATATGTTCTAAATTTCTCCAAATCCAAGGCAAAGAGACTATTAAATGTTCTGTGCTTGGTTGGAACATTGAGATGCAATAATAAGAGGATTTGGGGTCATAAGAGTTGGGTGGCTATAGAAATCAAGTAAATAAATAACGCAGTACTAGACATGTAAACAAGTCAATATGGGCCATTTCACATATATGTGAATAAATTGGTTAATATGTTCATAATTCTTCCCATAAGTTTATCTCTCTGGATACTGTACAACCAACAGCTATTGAGAACAGCTGCAAGTTGCATCTGTGCTTGTATGCTAACACCAAATAAGCAACTGGATTATAGTCCAACAGCTTTCAAGAATTAATTGCTTTTAAATATATCTGTTTTTTTGAAAGTCATACTATCTTTGGGGCACAAATGATGAAAATGGAAAAAAGGTTCATTGAGTGTTGGCTTTAACTCTTCTACATCAGGGGTGTCAAACTGCCAGCCCACGGGCCGGACGCGTCACGCAAAAGCTGCGCCCTCCCCATTGCCGATACGTCCCGCGATGTCATGTGACGTCGCGAGTTTGACATGTCTGTTCTACATGTGTTTCATAACAGTACCATACCTAGCCATATACATTTAGAAAAATTGAGCAGAAGTTTAGTAAAAGAATATACTTTAATTTAATTTAATAACTATAACTTGTCTGTAGGTGTAAGCATAGGCCAGGGGTAGGCAACCTTGGCTCTTTTATGACTCGTGGACGTCAACTCCCAGAATTCCTGAGCCAGCATAGCTGGCTCAGGAATTCTGGGAGTTGACGTCCACGAGTCATAAAAGAGCCAAGGTTGCCTACTCCTGGCATAGGCTAATGTTGCTGTCCTAAAACTCTTTATTGCATGAATTGTCCCAAAATATACACGCTTACGTATCAAATTGGATATATGCCTAGCTTTACTTCTGGCCAGTGTCTGATCTTTCTTTTTTTCAAAATACGTTTGTCTGCCTGCTTGCATTGTGACAGGAAAAGTCTGAAGAATGTACTTCCTTTTGAAAAAATTCCATCAAGATTGTAAATATGAGTTGGTAGCAGGAGAAAGGTCATGACTAAATTTGAACAAGTGACACGCATTTCCAAAGTAGTAACACAATGGGCATTATGGAAGATGTGTTAGAATTGACCGAACTCTTGTGATGCTTTTTGATTTAGGCTGGAGGCAAGGCTGGCAAAGACAGTGGCAAGGCCAAGGCCAAGGCAGTATCTCGCTCGCAAAGAGCTGGGCTTCAGGTAAGTCTTCAGGCAGTCTTTCACAGACATGTTGATTTGTATTTTCTCACAATCCTAGTTAAATTTGGGAAGTACAGCATTCTCTGTTTGGGGCATAGAAGAATTCATTTGTTTATTATTTAATTCAGGGGTGTCCATCCCTGGCAACTTCAAGACCTGTGGAGTTCAACTCCCAGAATTCCCCCGCCAGCCATGCTGATTTAATTTATTTAATTTTGCAATAGATTGTTTTAACTATTTTTTCAGTCAGACAGAATTCTAAGCAAAAGTTAAAAGTCTCTTTACCTGGATAAAAGAAGGCTGGAACTGCTTTGGGTGGAGCTCCTTCTTCCCCCCCCTCCCCTGTTGATTGACATATAAAATTAAGCCCTATTATGGTTGTGGCTTATATTGTCCTAGCAATTTATATTAAAAACAACAACATTCTGCTTGGTTTTATGTCTGTACTAAACCAAGTCTTAGTGGATATTTTTCCCAGGTGATTGCCTTTCTTTTAAACCACTTCTTGCTCTTCCTTTTTAATTGCTTTTCCTTATGCTTTATTCTGTCTTAGCAAGAAGGTTGCCTTTTTTTAGCTATCAAATCTGGGCTGCAAAAATTCAAATGGCACTAGATGGCAGCATCTAATGGTTGCCCAGAATTTTTATGGCCTGATCCTAGTCTTTGTGTGTCTTTTCAGTTAGTCATTAATTAGAGAGAAGATGTGCAAAGATGTACTCCTTGGCTTTCCATCAGAGCCATTGTTTCTGCAGATCTTTAAAGTTCAGGAGGCTGTTTTGGTCCTGTCTAAAATGTAGCTGTTTCATTGAGTTCCATGTACATCTTTTAAGAGAGAAAAAACTTCTCTTTAGTCCTGTCCTCATTCCGGAGTTCTGGGTTCCTAAATTAAGTCTACCTATAGTTTCTAAGAGGAAGCTCCTTAATTCCATATTTTAATCTTATTTCAGAAGCTACTGCCCAAAGAATGTTTTCATTCTCTTGCACCATTTGTTTGCTGTTTATAGTTAAGAGCCCCAAATCTGTGAACTTTGTACAGGTTTTTGTTCTTTTATTGATTCATAACAAAGTGGCATTAAGGAGGAAGCTCTTTTCGTAAACACAGACTGGGATCTTATTCTTTATTCGGAAATTAGAATATGTTAATAAAAAATGCATTTGCTGAATCATATTCTTTCCTATAGTGAAAGCATTCTGGTTGTATTTATGCCTCATATCATTTTGACTTGGGATTTTAATCCTGTGTGTCTTGCAGCATCTGCTGCATTGCCTTAGGCTTGTAGAACACAAATTAATATTTTTAAAGTTACAAAAAAAAATAAGCTTACGAATGAATGACCTTATATAAGTCAATGCTAGTTTGCCAGCATTATCAATAAATCTTATATCAGAGAACTCGATTTTTATGCCTACACCTTGAATTCTGCCCAATAAATTGTGTCATTAATTGCACTTCAAAATTGTGTCAAATTGTGTCATTAATTGCACTTCCAGTAATAATGTACTTGCGTAGTTTGGCATTTGGTTGGCTAGTGTAAAAAACAAATAGACACTTATACCCTGACTATACATTATTATAGGGTATGCCTGGATCAAGTGTCTTCTACCTCTCTTGAAATAGGCCACAGATACAGACTGTCAGTTAAAGCCTCTTGAAAGTGCATGTACGCTAAAGCAATCCTTTGCTTCTAGTTCCCAGTGGGCCGTATCCACAGACACTTGAAGACTCGCACCACAAGCCACGGAAGGGTTGGTGCTACAGCGGCCGTGTACAGTGCTGCAATTCTTGAATATCTCACTGCTGAGGTAGGTTGCTGGAATATGTGATATTACCCTAATATTTGGGTTTTGAATGCTTCAATTCTTTATCTGTACCCTTTCTTCATTTTCTTGAACATTTCTTTTGATCTGTTTTAATAGTTGTTTGTAAGCTTACGATTTATTTTTTGCAAAAACTATTTTATTGTACACCTTCATGTCTATATCAAAGCATAATTATAAATACACCAGAAAGTTTAGAACACAAAGTATTGAAATAGCAAACCCTGTTGTATACGTTTTCCAGTTAGAAGCGCTTAGGTCTTCCTTATGTTTTTAAAATGTTAAAAATTGTAATTCATTACAAATATTTCTGAAGAAAAGAACATATTTAATAATAAAGGTATTGCTCATCAGTGCTTATATTTTTCTGAACTGAACTTCAGGAGGCATGTTTTTAATTGAAGAAAATTAATATTAATATTGACCCAGACAGATACATTTAGATTTTATACTGCTATAATAATATAAGCATCATTCCAAAAGTACCAATTATATACTTGTATCCAACTATGCATTTGCTTTCAAAATCCATAAAAGGCTATCAAATCTTTGCCATTTCCCCCCCTAGTTTAATTCACTTGTGGCCTTTATTTAAGTATTTCCCCCTTTAAATCCAGAATTTCTTCTGCTTAGCAATTTTGTGCAACACCTTATTATTGTGAATTTTAATAATAAATATAATTGTAATACTCATATTATCAACATTTTAGATCGGCCTTATCACAAGAAAGGGTTTATCAAGCTTGCAACAATCATACTGTAACACAAACGGATGTTCCTTTCAGAGATATTAGGTCATTATATCATTACTCTGAGCTTGTCAGGCACGAAAGGCCAGCTACCTATGCAAAAGTCCCATTAAACTGATTTATTGCTAAATGTCTATGCACAGGATTCTTCTCGCCTGCACCTGCTGGGAGTTAGATAAGGATCAGTGGAATTCAAGACTACGTGGGGATTCTAGGCTGATCCCTCCTTTAACTCTGCCTCTAGGTTCTGCCACTCCCCCTCCTACAGAACTATAGCATGTTTACCACTGTTTGCAAAAATTAAAATAGGAAAGTTAAGCGAGTTTAAAAAACTAGGAAACTAAAATGTGCAGCTGTATTTATTCCAACAGGTTTTGGAGTTGGCAGGCAACGCCTCCAAGGATCTTAAGGTAAAACGTATCACTCCTCGTCATTTGCAGCTGGCTATTCGTGGAGACGAGGAGTTGGATTCTCTTATTAAAGCGACCATTGCTGGTGGAGGTAGGTGTTCTCCTGGCTTCTGGATTTTAACTATTTATCAAGGGCAATTCGGTCATGTCCGTGTCAGAGGTTCCCATTTCAATATACAGCAGACATGTCAAACTCACAGCGTCATGTGACATCGCGCAACGTATCGGGATGGTTTTGCCATTGTCGGCAACGGGGTAGGTGTGGCTTCCGGATGACGTGTCCAGCCTGCGGGCCAGCAGTTTGACACCCCTGATATACAGGGAATCCTCCATTTGCAACAGTTCATTTAGTGACCATTTGAAGTTACAATGGCACTGAGAAAGTGACTTATGACCGTTTTTCATACTTACAACCGTTGCAGCATCCCCATGGTCATGTGATTTACATTCGGATGCTTGGCAGCTGTTTCATATTTATGACGGTCGCAGTCTCCCTATTGCGACCTTCTGGCAAGCAAAGTCAAGGGGGAAGCCTGATTCACTTCACAACTGTGTTACTAACTTAACAAGTGCAATGGTTCACTTAACAACTGTGGCAAGAAAGCTCACAAAATGGGGCAAAACGCACGTCAGAAATTTCTCTCTGAGCAACATAAATTTTGGGCTCAGTTGTTGTAAGTCAAGGACTACTACTACTATTTGGACTACATTCTTTGATGTGAAAAAAAAATGGAAATCCAACCTATTTTATATGGAGAAAAATATTTGCTGGAAACCATGTTCAGCAGCAATGAAACTTATGGTACTTTTAACTTAATGTTTTGGGACAGCTTATAAACACTGCACAAGTTTGAAGCTGCCCAACATTCCTGAAGTGAAAAATATTATTACAAAATGTTCCAGCTCATATTTTTGTACAGGGTATTACAATATTACTTGATATATACAACATCAGTTGTGTATTTTTGTCATTATGATTTGTCTTTAATTAAGACAATTTAGCAGTGCTATATTCCCAGTGTTAATTTTAGTAGAAGCGCAAAGCAAACATGGTGAAATCTTTCCTGAAGGACCCTCCATCTCCCATTGTGCTCCTTCCGTGTCCAGATCAAAGTTTAACCTGCCAGATCGAATCCACCTTCTTGACTTTGTTGTTGACCAAAATAAGTCATTTGATCGGTACATGTTTCTGGCAGTAGCCAACATACCAGCAGATGGGCCGGGCTCCGTGTCCCTCCACGTTCACATAACGTGTTATCTGCTAAGAGCCTCCATTTCAGCATACTGGCTTTACATTTAGGCACTCCAACCCTCAATCTATCCAGGATCCTCCAAGTAGTATAAGGACATTTTCATCTTCCACGAAAACCCCTTTAAATCGAAATATTGATTGAAGCGTGTGATTAAAAGAAAAGCAGTTGCTTGAAAACATGAAGTTGGAATGAGGGAGGGAAGAAGAGAGTTCGACATGGCTGCATAAATATCGATCAGCATCTTAAAACGTGATGTTATCGCAGACGTGTCTCCTCACCCTTTGCTCTCTCTCTCTCTCTCTGCAGGCGTAATTCCGCACATCCACAAGTCTCTGATTGGAAAGAAGGGACAGCAGAAGACCGCGTAAAGAGGCGCTTCCGTCAGCCCGCTTCCTCCCTCTCATTGTACTGTAATTGGGACAGAAGAAATATGGGGATATGTGGAATTTTTTTAAAAGAATAGTTAAATGGAAGAGCATAGACAATTGACTGTAGATTAAAACATTTGTATGTTCTAGATTTAAAGTTTGACAAAAAAAAAAGTACCTTGTTACGTGGCAGCAATTTGTGTGTTGATTGGCTAGGTTTCTCCCATGTGTTTTATACAAAAATGGAACGGATAAAACCATTTTTTACAAAACCTATTCTTGTGTGTCATTCTGGTATACAAGGGATAAATCCAGTAAAATTAAATTGAAAGGTTTAAAACAGTCACATATTCTAAACTTGGATATAGCCACATTCATGGTTAACTTTGTTTACTCTTACTTATTAACACAGAGATCAAAGTCCAGATTTTAATGTCACTTAAAATAACTTTTATGAATTTTAACAATACAGCTTTTTTTTTAAAAAAAAAATCTTTTTGCCTAGAATCTTTTCTCTAAATTCCTACACTGCACAAACATGGAAAGTGTTGCAGTGTCCTATTAGCAAAGATGCCCATCCTGAATTTTGCTGCTCATGGCTGATAACCTCACTGAAGGTCGTGGCTTTGCAGTGAATACTACTATATTATTGAACCAGCACACTTGCTTTTATTTCAGTTATTATTTTCTGACAAACACATCTGTAACAAAATACTAAATCAGCAATGCTGCCTTGGTTACAACTGGAAATGCTACCTTATAAACAAGAATCAGTGTTTCTTTCCACTAATAATTTTCAGAACTGCTTTACACAATGTCGCTGATTAAGCATAATGGTCTCAAATCTCCAAATGCTTGGCTTACCTATAGCTGTTCTCAAATTAATTTGTATAAATTTTATCTCAGTTATAATTCCAGGATTACTCTGATTAGTAATTAGTAATTTTTAGATTAGTAATTTAAAGCTATACGGACTTGTAGTCTTTAAAGTAGATTATTGTTAAGAGTTTTGGATTGAAGGAGGTCAAATAGGGTTTCGGTTGTTTCTCCATTCCTATCAGTGTGGACGGCTATTTGTATTTTTTAAGTACTATTCACTATATTCCTGTGCATTGTAAGTAATTTTGAACTTTGTCCTTATTAAAATAGCTTTCAAAATGCTACATATGGTAAAACTGACATGAAATTATTTAGGGAAGTTAGATGCAATGGCCAATTTGGATATGGATTGGGACTTTGCGTTACATTTGCTGATTCCATGGTAATCTAATAAAATACTGTCCTAACAAGGCAATATTTATATAACAAAGTAGATCTTTGAATTTGCAATAGTTTTTCCCCCCTACTCCTGCTATAGTAGGAGTAGGGTGTTTCTTTTCTTAGGAACAATAATTAATATAACTCTTGTGTAATTGATAACCTGGACCTGCTAGCTACAGAACAGTCAAGGCTTCTGTTACTAAAGGCTCAGCATTCTAGGAATTGGAACTTCCATACTGATGATGCTACAACTTTTTATTTTTGCTGATGGATTAACAATGTCAACAATGCTTTGCTAATGAAAGAGGTTGTTTTCTAAGAGATAAATAAAAGAGAAAGGATTGATTGGAGTGAAAGGTGATTCTTGTCAGGAGTTGAAAACAACTAATTTCCAGACTGTTTAATGCTTCAATCACAGTGCAGAAAATTAATATTCTTGTTGCTAAGATCTAAATGTTATTGTTACTTGGCCACATTTTAGGCAGATAACTGAAATGGATGTGAGTGTAATGGAATATCTGTAGGTTCCAGGATTAATTTAAGTTACACATTTCTTAGATGTTGATTGAAAGAAATACTAAAGGCCCACAATCAAAGTGCCAGTGTCTTTTGGACAGAAAAGCCACTGAAAAGAAGGGCCTGATTTCAAATTCTAATTAAATCATTTCTCGTGCCAAAAGTCTTACCTGGCACTCTGGAGTCCCTACCAGTAAGAACTAAGCTAACTATATGTAAGAACTAACTACCAGTAAGAACTAAGCTAACTATAAGCTAAATAGGCATGCAAACACCTTAGTTTACAGCAGGGGTGTCAAACTGCAGGCCCGTGGACTGGTTTCATCATACCAAACCTGTGCCCACCCCATTGCCAGCAATGCAAAGAGTCGTGATACATCGCGACACGTCACGTGACGTGAGTTTGACACCCGTGGTTTACAATGTTGAGTCAACCCACTGTTGGCTAGAAAAGAAGCTGAATTCAATTTTTGCAAGCTGTTTATAGGAATATGGGGACATATGTCAACAACATCCCTTTTGCATGGCCCAATTAAATACCAGATTTTCAAGAAGAACAGTGGATCTACATCCTCTAGCTTAAACTAAAGTTTTGGGGGGAACATAACCATAAAGAGCACAACTTCACCTGTTGGGATCGCTAGAAAAGTTAAAACACTTATCAAAAAGTTGCTTTTTGCCTCAAGCGCTTCCCCAAGGATCTCAAAACCTCCAACTTCAGGTCTGGCTGTTTGACCATAAACAGAGTCGGTATATGGTGTAGAGTTTAATTTCCAGCTCCTTCGAAAGAAAAACGGGGAGATTTGTGGTGGAATATTCACAGAACGCCCAACTTGGCCTCTACGCAAGACTCAGCACCAGTTGAAAGTCCGTCCCACCATGGCAAAAAAGTCCTCGTTGTGCTGACTGAAATAGGTGCAGAGTCGCTCCAGCAGTAATTCATCGACGGTGGGGTGAGGTCGGCCTTTCGACTGGTCAAGGCAGTGCCGTTCTCCTTTGGCCTGGAGGCAAAAGAAGCCTTTTGTTTCGTTGAAGTAAAAGTTGTCTGGGCCCAGGTAAGGCTCCAGTCCCAAAAACTGCTCCACGTGACGCATCTCCGAATCTGGCTGCCGTATCAGGCCGCCTCCATCTACCACGTGGATCTGCGTTGTAGGGAAGAACTCCAGCCACCGAGCCAAGTGTAGCGCGTAGAGGCTGCGCTGCATGGCCTTGTAGTTGGTGTTCAGCTCTTGGCCCCTTTTCAGGATTTCCTCCAGGGACTGGTACGGTTTCTGCCGGGCTTTGCGGTTGTAGAGGATCTGGGTGTAATCGGACACCAACCTTTCCACGGGATCCCGCACAATCAAAAGGAGCTTCACGGAACGGTCCATGGCATAGATCCGCTCCGGGGCCTCGAGGGAAGAGAAATAGCCCGGCGTCTTCTCCACGGTGATTTGAGCGCTGTGGGAATTGGGCATCTGTTCGCAGTACCAATCCAATCCCTTTTGGTAGTTCTCTTCCACGTTGAAGAAATGTATCTCGGAGTGAGCAGCTGCGATTTGGGGGTGTAGACTCAGCATCTCCAGCAAGGCCCGGGTGCCCCCTTTCCTCACTCCAATAATTATGCCTTTGGGCAGCCGTTGCTTCCAATCCTCATCCAGGGCATCGGAGGCGTTCCTTTTCCACTGGTCCAACAGGTCACTCACGACGTCGGAGTCATTCTTTGTCCAGCTGGTCTCCCAGCGTCCTTCTTGCGAATAAATTTCACACATCTTCAGACATAGCAGCAGCAGGCAAATTCTGGCCATTTCTGACCCTTCTCTGAGATAGTAAGCGACAGAGGCAATAGTTTTCCTCTACCCTCCTCGATCTGACCCCCCCACACACACCGTTCTTCTAGCTAGGAAGGAATCCTTCTGTAGAAAACTATGCTGCTTGCTGGTATTTCACATTCCAGTGCCCAGACTGGCAGCAATGCAAATAAGCCCTTCAGCAGAAAGATATTTGCTTGAGAAAGTTGTTACCCCCTGAAAAAGATAGAAATATGGTCACAAAGCTCGAGTGACAGTTAAAACTCCGTTATTGTTACTAAAGGCCAATGATGCAAGGCAAATCTACCTCTTGCGCTAAACCAGGGGTAGGCAACCTTGGCTCTTTTATGACTTGTGGATTTCAACTCCCAGAATTCCTGAGCCAGCATGGGGGAACTATGGCCCCTTCATGACTCGTGGACTTCAACTCCCAGAATTCCTGAGCCAGCACGGCTCAGCTTGGAAACCTCTCCCTTTCCCCTCAGCATGGCTGCCTCAGGAATTCTGGGAGTTGAAGTCCACGAGTCATAAAAGCCAAGGTTGCCTATCCCTGTGCTAAACCATCACATATTTAGTTTAGCATAGCGTATTAGCCCACATTGGTAGTCTGCAAACCATAATTCACTATGTGTTTTAATATTTCTTATCTTTTTGCAAGCCGCCCAGAGTTGCTTTATCGGTGACATGGGCGGCATATAAATTTAATAAATATAAATACGTAATAATTAAAATGTGGATTCTAGCTAGCTTTGGGTTTAATAAGTTGGGGAAATCTTGAGGAAGATCGCTGTATCAAGGCGTCACTGCTCCAGCTAGACCTGGGCAGGGGGTTGGACTAGAAGACCTCCAAGGTCACTTCCAGACCTAGGATTCTATCTCTAGTCTATAAAATTGAGTCTCTGTCTGAGAAATGGATTCATGGGAAGCTCACATTAAAGATGGACTGCACCCTCAACTGTTATTGTTCGGAGAAATCCGAACACAGGGCAGCCATACCTGTGAATTTCTTCCTCAGATGACACTTTGCTCCCTGCTGTCTGGAAACCATTCCTCTCTTGTGGCTTTCAAGCTGCAATGTTTTCTTTTTAACGCTCCAAGGCCTCGTAGCGTAGCTGGCTGTACTTTTTGTCCTGCAAACAAAGGCAAACCAACCTCCACTTGGAGGCTGCGGCTTGCCAGATTCAGTGCCAAGTGGAATTCCTGGGTCCGCATGAACTGAGCAGAATTGCACAACTACTCATCGTACTGCGTAACTAAACAAAACATCAGGAAAATGCTCGATTTCCCGACTTTGGGTGGAACCTAAAACTTGCCTTCCAGCTCTCGAGTTTCTGTCCATACAGGTAGTCCTCAACTTAGGATCAAAATTGAGCCCAACATTCATGTTGCTATGTGAGACATTTGTTAGGGGGAACTTTGCCCCATTTTACGGCCTTTCTTGCCACAGTTGTTAAGTGAACCACTGCAGATGTTAAGTGAATCTGGCTTTCCCCCCCCCCCTTGACTTGGCTTGTCAGAAGATTGCAAAAGGGGATCACATGAACCCGGGACGAGGACTACCTGTACATAAATAAATACATAAAATAAAAACATCAGAAAGAACAAATACTTCTCTGTCATCCTCCTGTGTTTCCCTTCTACAAACTACACCCAGATTTATTTTAACCGCATCCTTGTAAGGTTAGCAGGATGCTCAGTTTCCACGCTCTCGGCCCACATTTGTTTATTTGTTTATGCAAACAAAAAAGCAGCAGCCATTTCAAAAGAGAGAGGGATCCTCTGGTGGTGCCTGCGCTTGGTTGCCTACCTTTGTGTTAATTGCAGCACCCTTTTTGCCTCGACCTCTGATTAGTCCAGTTCTGTGAATTTCATACAAACAGAAGAATGAATGATACGGCGTTCTTATAGGTGCAGAATCCCCCCTACTGTATATCCTCTCCTCCTGCCCCCACCACAAGATTCATGGAAGCCTCACCTCCTTTTCCTGTTAAATGAGACCCTAGGGGCCAGACTAGCATTCTTACTTGCGTGGATCTGCCTGCTGAAATTCCTCCCCAGAGCTCAGCCTGGCGTCACTCCGGGCCTTTGGATGCCTTGAACAGCATGATGAACTTCTCTGGCAGCCCCTCAAGGCCCATCCAGTTCCCCAAATTGCATCTGCTGAGCTCTAAACAATTTCAACGCTGCTCAAACGCCGGCCAGAGGGGTTTACGGTTAACGTAAAGGTCTCCTGCTTGAGCAGAGGCTTGGATAGAAGACCTTCAAGCTCCCTTCCAACTCCCATTCCATTCATTTCCATTCTACTCCATATTTAATCTATTACAAAATTAAATAAATTAAACCAGCATGGCTGGCTGGGGAATGCTGGGAGTTGAAATCCACAGGGGTCTCACCAGTGCGGTATAAAGCGGTACTAATACTTCATTTTTTCCAGGAGTCTTGCTATTATTCCCGTAGGAATAGGATAGCGACTAGACAGGAACAGATCGTAGGGAAAAACAGTGACTACTTGGCTTCATAAATAAGTGTCATGTCAGAAGGCAATAGCATGAAGGACACTGGCCTTTCACCCATCTGGCTTTTTCAGCCCTGTCTAAAGATGCAGAGATTGAATTGGGGCCCGCTGCATGTTGACACCAAGAGCCCCCCCCTTTCTAAATCCTGAACTGTCCTAAGCACGGAACAGAAAAGCAACAGAGGCTGGATAGCCCTTTTTGCAGAACTCTCCTTAGAAGTTGTTTTCAAGCTTGCTCTGATCTAATGAGAAAGATCCTCCTATGGGGAAAGTTTTCCACTTCCTAACACTGGCTAATGACAGGGTATGACATGTTTGGGGTCCCAAGAGCAGAGCGTGGAGGTGTGTAGATTGTTTCCAGGGTAACCACAGCGGGAGAATTGCCAGGGAGGTGTGCGAGATATTCCTGTGTTTTCCATGCAGGCAGGAGAAGATTTGAAGGGTGGGAGTACTTGAAAATGGCTTAAGTGGGGCTCTGCGGGAAAAATCAGTTGGGCAACTATGGCCCCTTTATGACCTGTGGACTTCAACTCCCAGAATTCCTGAGCCAGCGTGTTAATGTACAATT
Organism: Protobothrops mucrosquamatus; assembly: GCF_001527695.2. Lineage (NCBI taxonomy): Eukaryota > Metazoa > Chordata > Lepidosauria > Squamata > Viperidae > Protobothrops > Protobothrops mucrosquamatus. The sequence goes on from NW_015386783.1 coordinate 558,455, forward strand.
AGTTCTTTTCTATGACTACTTCCCCAAATTCTCCCATCTCAAAGCTGAATTTGGAATGGCTTTGGAACTAACAGAGCTGGAAGGGGAGGGAGAGAGAGGACCATTGAGGTATGAAGATCAACCCAAGTTCACTCCAGACATCCTTGGTGCCCGATGGCCTGAGTTCCCATTGGCATCTTTGAACAGCTGCTGTGTACCCAGGAGAGGCCGCTGCTAGACCCCAAACCACGCTTGACTGCTAAGTCCAGTTCTGCCTTAATTTCCCACAATACCTTGAAGTCACCTTATTCCAAGGCATTCTGGGAGATGGGATTACAGCCCCAAAGCCCCTTTGGGAACAGTAATTGTCCACCTCTGTTTAAGAAGCATCTTCTGGAAGACATTCCTGGCAACAAGATGCCCATTAGAATAATAAGAGTTGGAAGCCACTGAACAGTAAAGTCACGAGATAAGCCAGCATTTTACGACTTTTGCCACGGTTAAGTATATCACAGCAATTGCCACGGTCGTTAAGACAACCCAGCTTTCCCCATTGACTTTGCTTGTTGGAACAACAACTTTGACATCGATTTCCAAAGGAAAGCCAAATGAGTTGCTGAACGCCCAGATATAGGAAGACATATAAGGTGCCACAAAAAAGGTGCCATGCTTTGAATTGACCACATCATCAATGGACAATTCGCACCTGGCACTCTCTGTACAAATGGGGCATAATATCCTCCCCTCATTGTGACCGCAGGGTCTCACCTCAAACCGTAGATCACATAGTGACTGGCTATAAGTGGAGGGCAAATACGGCTCCAGCATCTCATTTTTTTTTAATACAGGTAGTCCTCGACTTACAACAGTTCGTTTAGTGACTGTTTGAAGTTACAACGGCACTGAAAAACGTGACTGATGACCGTTTTTTCAGTTATAACCGTTGCAGCATCCCCGTGATCAAAATTCAGGCGCTTGGTAACTGGATCCTATTTATGACGGTCGCCATGTCCCGGGGTCACGTGATCCCCTTTTGCGACCTTCCGATAAGCAAAGTCAATGGGGGAAACCCGGGTTCACTTTACAACCGTGTTACTAACTTAACAACTGAAGTGATTTACTTAACAAGTGTGGCAAGAAAGGTAAAAAAATGGGGGGAAATTCACTTAAATGTTTTACTTAGCGACCGAAATTTTGGGCTCAATTGTGGTCATACGTTGAGGACTCCCTGTATAGCCGAGGCTGCGCTTCAGTGGTTAGATGGCCTAGACATTGATATTTGAACATAGATCTTTTAAACATCTATATTTTATTGGGTTCTACTAATCTAGTTGAAATGTTAATATAGCATTGCTAGTCCAGGTATGATATGCCACACGCTGAATAAATGAGTAATCACGCTCCCTGGAACAGACAGTACATTTTTGCAATAAATCAATTAGAAGTCCAAATAGAAAACTCTTTCCATTTTTCACCTGGCAGTACTTTGGACTCAAGCTCTTATGACCCCCCTCTGGTATCAGGGGCGATGGGAATTGTAGTCACAACAACATCTCTAAGGTCACAAACTCCCCTTCTCCTAATTGAGGATTTATGGGGAAATGAGTTCTGCATATAATATCATTGTCAATCCACCACATTCATTTTAGACCAAAATAAAACGAAAAAAAAGAAAAAGAAACTCAAGATTAGTAGTCTCACTTTAAAAAAGAAGAAGAAGTGAAAATAGTCTTTCTCCTAACTTTCAATTCTTTGAGACTGTTTGATTTCCAGTCTGGCTTGGAACTAGCAGGTGTTTTGCAAAGCAGATCAAAAAAGAGAGAGAAGCAAACAATTCAGTTTGCATTAACAATACTAAGCATTAACATTTTTTATAGGGCGTTAAAGGACAGGGGCTTAATCTGCACTTAATCTGCTAGCAACAAGCAAAGCAATGGAAAAATCCCCGCGACCACATTCTTTCCGTAGGTCAAAGAACTTCCCGATTCCCTGTCTTACCCCCAATTTATCCAAAATTCCTACCTGTCACAGAGCACCAATTTAGCCACAGCTACAGGACCCACTTTGCTTCTGTCCAGGTGTGCTGCTTCTTTGTACTAAAGTCTCCAGCCTGCCCACAGCACCAGGCAGTCTCCCAGCACTAATCTCATCTTGCCCTCCTTCCTTGGGGGAAAGAGAGAAATTACCGCAGTCTTCTGGGGACGGGGCGGATTGAGAACAACAAACCAAACTCTGGTTTGAACAGCAAAGCAGCAAGCAAGGAAGGCAGGAGCAGAGCTCTTGAGATTCGGAGCAAACACATGCCTCCATCAGGAAAAAGCAACCCGTATCCACAGTTGAGTTAGGATGGAGGGATGTGCAAGACCTCAGCTTCTTTAGAACGTTTTATCAGCAGAGAGGCTGCCAAGAATAAGGGATGAGGAAGAAGCAAGAATATCCTCAATTTGCAGCTGGCCTCTTAGCTATGGTGTTGACAACAGTTCCATTTGCAGAAAGGGGTTGCACATTGAATGGATGTGTAAGTGAGGAGCATTATCAGAGACACTTCATCTGACATTCAGTGGCAGCCATCACTTATCTCCAGCTCTGAAAATGCTTAGGGTCTCTGGCCTCCAAACCTTTTGCTTTGGTAATACAGATGGGCTCTGGAAGAAAATGGAAACAAGGAAGCTTTATTAGATTACTGGGCTGGGAGTTACAATTATGACACGACTGAAGACTTCCTGTATATGCTGCCTTAAACTCCTAAATGTCAACGCCCAGCTTGAGAATCCAAATAAAACTCCAGGTACGCTCCGTCTCCGAAAATCTTGCTGTTTACTGAATGCGCTGTGTGGTAACGTCAAAGCAAAACTAACTCTGAGGTTCCAACATCAATTCATAGACTTAAACAATAATTTTCCCAGCCACGCCCCCAACGTCTTACATAGTCCATATAAACGAGTTGCTTTGTTATGGGAACCGTCTGCTTCAAATCCACACCTGTTCTGGTGTCCTTGACAAGGCTTCATGCTCTCACCGTCTTCAGCTGAATCAATGAAGTTTCGTTCTCCATCTAACCCACTTGAAAGTAACACCTCCCCCACCTTACTCTGAAGGCAAGTCGAAACGCAGAGGCACCTAACTGCCAAAGTTTCATCCTTGACACTAAACCTCTGCCAACCTCCAGATGTGTTATTTTCAGGTCTCAGAAATCTCAGCATTGGCCATGCTCAGCTGGGGGATTCCCCCACCCAGTCTGGAAGATGTCCATTGCTGTAAGGCAGCAAAAGCAGTATATAAAGATAAATAAATAAAAGATATATACTACTGACTGTGGCCATCATAGAGACAATCTAGGATCCCTCGTGGAACACAGGGGAAAGCAATGCTTTATTCAGTGAGGCTATCCGGTGTGTGACACACTCCGCAAACCATACAAGGTCCTTCCTTTTTAAAAGGTGAATTTTATTAAAAAGTGGGTGCATTATGGTGCAAAGCTGTGATTTTGTTTTGGATAAAGTGCACAGGCAGTCTTCGACTTAACGGCCGCAACTGGCATCAGTATTTCTGTTGCTAAACATAATCTCCTTTATCTCAAGCTCAATTTCCTAGTGGTAGCCAGAAAAGTCTGAATAACTAAAGGGCTTTGCAAATTAGTAGTAGTGACATTATCTGGGAATTTGCACTAGCCATTCCTGGGGGTTTGGGGTAGTTGCCAGTAAGGTCCAGGCCATTTCTTTTCAAAAACGCTCAGTGCGTCATTTTAAGGGTTCACTAATAGGCATTTACGACAACACAATCAACACAACACAAACAAAACCATCCCTTTCTTCATTATTTAATTATCGGTCAAATTTATGTAGCTGCCCATCTCACCAAGGGTGACTCTGGGTGGTGCGCAGCCATCTGTTGCCAGAGTGGGAAAATGTTATTCCCCACAGAACGGAAAACCTCTTGGTTAGGAGAGCAATCCTCCAGGAATTTGTCTTAATTGAATGTTGTGTGTTTCTCAACAAGCAGCTGCAGGCTTCTGTTTTTCTGCTGTGTTCTCAGAGCAATGGATAATTTCTGTCCACGTTTTGCCCGCTGCTCAGCTTTTTTAAAAATTTGGTAAAAGGTGGCTAGAAGTTGGATGGAAGGCTAGCTAGTTATTTCCAGGGCTATAGGCCAGATGTAAAAGCTTGGTTGTTCTTGTGTTTTTTTTAAAGCAAAACAAAATTAGGGAAAAAAATAGTGGCCGATCGCTTCCATTTTGTTGCTCGAAAATTATGTGGAAAGCTGATTTTGAAGAATTTCTGTCTCCCCTTTTTTGGGCCCACCTAAGGTCCTCTCGGCCAATCTCTAGGCGGGCATGTTTTATTTATTTATTTAATTTTCTGAATCCAGAACATCTTACGTTAAAAGGGAATATGATAATTAAATTAGTATAATAATCTAAATAAAGGAAACCTTTCAATAACTATGGTAACAAATATAAAAATTAAAACACAAGGAATTTAAAACACGTTTGCGACGTTGTATAGCAGGGGTCTTCCAACTTGGCCCTTTGATGACTTGTGGACTTCAACTCCCAGAATTCCTCAGTCAGCCTCCATTTTGTTTGTTAGATTTAAGACAGGGGTCTTCCAACTTGGCCCTTTGATGACTTGTGGACTTCAACTCCCAGAATTCCTCAGTCAGCCTCCATTTTGTTTGTTAGATTTAAGACAGGGGTCTTCCAACTTGGCCCTTTGATGACTTGTGGACTTCAACTCCCAGAATTCCTCAGCCAGGCACGCGTGCCTGGCTGAGGAATTGTGGGAGTTGAAGTCCACAAGTCATCAAAGGGCCAAGTTGGAAGACCTCTGGTCATAAGTGTGAAAAACAGCCATAAGTCATTTTTTTCAGTGTGTTTGTAACTCTGAACAGTCATTAAACAAACTGTGGTTAAGTTGAGGACAGGAAGCAGAGGAGATGCTGCTGCTGGGTGTCACATGCTCTCAGAAGCACCTGCGTTTGTAATGCTGCCGTGACCTGGTCCTCAGGGCAAAACTTTCAGAGCCAAATGAAGAACTGGCTGAGGCTTATCTAAGCGTATCTCCTGCCTCGCATCAGGAAGTTAATCCATGCCAAGAGTGGGTTGCAGAAGAATCGGTTACCATCCTGGGCTAGCGGGCAAAGTGTCCTTCTACGGCCCAACCCAATTAACATTTAATAGATCAGGAATGTATCACCAGGCTGTCAATTATTATTATTCTTTTTTTGGGGGGTGAGTGGAAGGGAAATGTAAAACTTCCTTACGTTGAGCTTAAATCTTGGTTCAGGGCAGCAAAATGGAAGTGACATGCTTGTGTTCTTGCAGGATGCTTTTATTGATATGGCTGCCGATATCATTAAGGCACATTTGGGTGGCTAACCAGAATTAAGTGAGTTCACGTCCCGCCTTAGCCACGAATAATGGCTGGGTGACTTGGGGTCAGTGACTCTCTCTCAACCCAACCTGCCTCACAGGAATGTTTTGTGAGTTATCAATTGGATAAGAACTGGAAGGGACCTTGGAGGTCTTCTAGTCCAATGCCCTGCTCAAGCAGGAGACCCTATACCATTTCAGGTAGCTGTTGTCAAATTTTTTCTTAAAAACCTCCAGTGATGAAGCACCCACAACTTCTGAAGGCAAAGCTGTTCCACTGGTTAATTGTCCTCGCTGTTAGGAAGTTTCTCCTTAATTCCAGGTTGCTTCTCTCTTTGATCAGTTTCCATCCATTGTTTTTTGTCCTGCCCCTGGGTACTTTGGAAAATAAGATGACTCTTCTTGTGTCAGCCCCTCAAATACTGGCATACTGCTATCATCTCATGGGTAAAATAGGAGGAGGAAGGTGTGTTGGACATGTTGGCTGCCTTATTTGTAAAAATAATACAGACAATCGTCAACTTACAACAGTTCTTTTAGTGACCATCTATGACAGCCTTAGATAGCATGATGCACCTCGGTATTAAAATATTTTAAGCAAAGAATGTCAAAGCGCTGGTAGATTCATTACCTTATGAGTTGAGTCTCAACTTAGATTTGGGTAATTCTACAGGATAGCTAGAGCACTTAGACTTATAAACCTCTTCATAGACTTTACAGCCGTCTCTGAGCAGTTTACAGAGTCAGCCTATTGCCCCCAACAATCTGGGTCCTCATTTTACCGACCTCGGAAGGACGGAAGGCTGAGTCAACTTTGAGCCGGTCAGGTTCAAACTGCTGGCAGTGAGCAGAGTCAGCTTACAATACCACATTCCAACCACTGCACCACCAGGGCTCTTAGGAGAGATGACCATATATTTTGTATTTTTTGTATTTTATTTTTCGCAAGGCACTGGCTGTTCCCCCAGGTGTTTGCATGAGTGATGGGGGGGGGGAGAGACTAATTGTGCTACTATTGATGGTTAATAGTTAACAGTTTATCCCTGGGCATTGGGGGGAGTTATATTCCTCAACAACCGTGGAAAAAAGGTCATAAAATTGGGTGCGACTCAGTGGCAGGATTCAGCTGGTTTGCACTGGTTCAGCTAAATTTTGTCAAGTTCTGAGAACTGACTGAATGCACACCACTTCTGGAAGTCCGTTCTAGGCCTCGGAGGCCTGGAGGAGGCCTCTCAGGCCTAAAACGGCCCACCGGAAGTGCATGGATGCCACTTCCGGAAGTCCGTTCTAGGCTCTGACGTCCAGGCCTGCATCCACGCAGAGAACTGGTTGTTCAGATATCTGCATCCCACTACTGGTGCGACTCATTTAACAACCACATTGCTTAGCAACAGAAATTCTGGACCCAATTGCGTTTGTATGTCAAGGATTAGCTGTGAGCCTGTTAAGGAAAAAATCAAAACAGAAACCAACAGAGTATGAAAAAAACGTGATGTATTTCCTAAAGTTCCATTGACACAATCCAGAAATAAATTGTCTTAGATCATACACACACACACACACACACACAAGTGAAGGTTATATGAAGTGTAACCTGGGTGGTTCTCATTCATTTGTGAATTCCACAGGGTGAAAAAACTGCTTTGCACAACAAAGGCTCAAGCATTTCTCTCTTCAGGCGGTAGATACTCCAGTCCTAAATGCTGAAAAATCTCTTCCTCGGAGGTAGCGGCCAGGAAAATTTTCTGAAGAACATGCAAAAAATAAGCATGTATATATGAATCAGTCAGTGAAGACCTTTTTCCACTTGGCAAATTCCCCGTAGCTAAATAATTTGTACCCAGGTCTCAACAAACTCCGATCAAAAACCCACAACTACCTCATCTGTCCTGAACCTTTGCAGAAAAAAGGGTCTACCCAAGGGTGCCAAACCCTCCTGAGATTCTTGCTCCAGGGACCTCTTACCTGCTCTAGGTGATAGAGGCCATGGCTGTTGAGGGTCATCTTCTTCTCACGCTTAGAGAAACGGCGGAGGTCTCGTTCAAAATTCTGGGAAGGTAAAGCGCCAGGAGGATTCCATTTGTTAATCAACAACAAAGTCTCCTCTGAATGTGAAATATATGAGGAGTTTGCCCGACGCATCTCGGAAAGATGACCTGTTCCCTCCCAATCTTTGAATCAGTTTTGGAAGGCTGGTGAATGAATTTGCCATTCCTAGGAATGCCAGACTCCTGGACATCCCAAATTAGATGTCAATTCTGATTGCTAGTGAGAAGGAATAAGGTCTTCAATCAGGTACTTCAAATATCCAGCTAAGAAAGCTTTGAAAACTCACAATAGGCTAACCGGAAAATCATAGAAGAATGCTTTTGCCTTCCTGTAATTGAAATCTATTATTCCATGCACTCTGGAACAAATAAGAACAGCTTAGGGGGTTTTCTTTTTATAGTTATCTGAATTAAATTTCTTTTTTTTACTTTCACCCTAGTTCTTTAGCATATCCATTCTGAATTTGATTTCAGTCTTCTGCAGGATCACAGAAGGAAAATGCCTAAGATTCTTCTTCTGCAGGAGATTGTGTTGAACTCCAGAAAACAAAGGAAATTATCTCAAAGTGCACACAAGCGAGAGATGGGAGATTCTATTACAGGCTTATAAAATAGAAACGGCTCTTAATCCTTCATGCAAACATTCCAGGAAGAAGAAAGTCAACCGTTTCAAAGAGATCATGGCCAAGAATTCAATAACAATGGAGGCCCAGAGGGTTTCTATTTCAGTTCCAACATTCTGTACTCTTAAGCTCTGATCGTTGGCCCAGAAACTCATTCAAGAAAGCCTGGATGAATCTTTCTTCCAGTCTGCAGTGAAGGGACTTGACCTTTTCTCACAAGAGTTGAAGAAGGATTGAAGTGTAAAGGTTAAAACAAACAGGAGCACCTAGCATCTCCAGATAAACTCAAAAAAGCACCTGCTGGAAATTCTGGACGGAATGGAGGAAGAGAAAGGGAGAAGGACAGGAAGAGAAAGGGAGAGGGAGAGATAAGAGAGAGGGAGAGGGAGAGAGGGAGAGAGAGAGACTCTGTGCCCAAATTTGGAGTCCTAGTTAATTTGATATCCCAAATACCTGCATGGTTTAGCTACTGGATGGATGGATATAGATAGAGGATGATAGAGATACATGAGAGAGAGAGAGAGAGAGAGAGAGAGAGAGAGGGGAGAGAGAGAGAGAGAGAGAGGGAGAGAGAGAGAGAGAGAGAGATATTGGTAGATGGATGGATGGGTAAAGAGATCGATAGATCTATAGATAGGCAGGCAGGCAGGCAGGCTCTGCTACCCAATTCGGACTCCTCCTCAATTTGACATGAAAAGCTCCTTAGGAACTCTCTGGCACCAACCTTTTCCCCACCCCCAAATGAATACAAAACCAAGTTTGAATACAGGGCCCAGCCCACATGGAACTCACCCGTGAGCCGGTCCAGCCAAGCAGAGCAAAAGGAAACTGGCTGAAGGGGGTCACAACCAAATCCACCCGCACAGCTGTCCGGGGACAGGATGCACCGGGCCCCACTGAGGCGCCGAGCTTCTGAAGCCCAGTAACCCCCGGATGGCTTCCAGCAAGATCCCCAAGATGGAAGATGGAGAGGCAGCGCTCAAAGTGGTCCATGGTGCTTGAACCGCCGCTAACCCACAGCTCTTCATCTTCGAGGGAGAGGAAGCTGCTTCGGTGGAAACTGTGATACAGCAAGAAGCCCTGAGGAAAGAGAACCCCGTGGAGGAGAATCAGGTCGTCCCCAACTTACAATCATTCATTTATGGACCATTCGAAGTTACAATGGCACTGAAAAAAGTGACTTCTGACCGGTTTTCACACTTACGACTGCCGCCGCATCCCCAAGGACATAATTCAGGCATTTGGCAACTGTCCCAGGATCGTGTGATCACCTTTTGTAATCTTCCCAGCTGGCTTCCGAAAGGCAGAGTCAACAGGGGAAGCCAGATTTGCTTAAGGACCACGTGATTCACTTAACGACTGCTGTGATTCGCTTAATGCAGGGATCTTCCAACTTGGCCCTTTTATGACTTGTGGACTTCGACTCCCAGAATTCCTCAGCCAGGCATTTTTTCTTGTCTTGCCTTCTGGTGCTTTGGAAAATAGATTGACTCTCCTTTTCTTTGTGGCAGCCCCATAAATATTGGAACACTGCTATCGTATCACCCCCTACTCCTTCTTTCCTCTAGACTGGCCATACCCAATTCCCGCATCCCTTCTACACATGTTTTACCACCAGTCCCCTAATCACCTTTGTCGCTCTTCTCTACATTCTTTCCAGAGTCTGTAATTATTTTTTTATATTGCGGCGACCAAAATGGGATACAATATTCCACGTGTGGTCTTTGATATGTTACATTTCAGATGTATATTCTCATCAGCCTTACCAGGTAGACTGGATAGGAAACATAGCCTAATTCTACTTTTACTGTAAATTGTTTGTGTATATGTGTGTGTTTGTATGTTTGTGTAAAATTCAGCGTGTGCGAATGAAATGAATGTGTTGAGTAAGGAAGTGTAACCCTTCTAAACAAAGAGCAATTAGATTCATGGTTTAATTCTTATGCACCTTTGAAAGTTGGCAATTTCTACATTGCAGATCTGTGACTTCAATGCAACTTAAAAATAAACCATACAGTACATTTACTGCTTCCAGATCTGCCTGTTTTGCCAGATCCTCCTTGCGTTCAAGTCTTCACCTACCTGGCTCTCCAGGACACTGATGACTTTGCGCAAAAGTCCCAGTTCTTGACCTTCAGAAGGGTGGGTGATGAGCAGGTCCACGTCATGGCCACATGGCTTCCCTCTATTGGGGGGAGACAGACTGTAGCCATAAATTTCCCGTCAAGTTTGTTTTTATTGGCATTTAACATTGTTAACAGGGCTAAACATGGCTGCGTCAACCACCATTGGCTGGCTTCAGACAAACCATTACAATCAAATCAGAACATAGCACAATGGGGGACCCATTCACTGAAAGGGCTCAAAAAATGGGTCAAAGGAACGTGGCTTTAATGGGTAATGGGAATCCAGACATGACAATTTTTCAATCTCTCATCCTTTTATACTGATTTCCTAGCACCAACAAGTTCCAGCTATATGGACATAAATGCAGAGAATTCCCCAGCTAGCACGATTATTGCTAACATTTCAGGGAAATAAATCTGCCCCTCTGAAAATTTATTTATCAGTCAATCCATGAGGTTCTTAATCGATTCATGGTTGAAGCATGTTTTTATCCACTGATGGTTGACATTTATGACCTCAGGATTTCTAGCTACCAGCAGCACTGGGAAAGACTGGAACCGCCCACTTTAACTAGCTTTTATTTCCCCATGTTATACAGTGTTCGCTGTCCAAATCAATTCACCTCCTAAATCCTCCAGTCAGCATGACCATCGCTCCAGGCAAAACCTCCTCAACTACCTTGTGCACCACCTGGCTGATGGCCTCGGCCTCCCAGAGCTCCACGGGGGTATTCAGATCCTCGTAATGAAGAAGTCCTGCAGGGAAGATCAGGCCCCAAAGTCATTAAGAAGCAATCAAGGATCATCTGGAGCAAGGTATTCTATACTGAATAGCTAGAAATGTAATTTAAGGGCCAGGTTCATATCCTGATGTCATGGTTCCGACAGATGAAACTCTTCAAAGAACTTCGAGGCCTTGTTTATCTTAAAGAATCTTTGTTTGAGTAGCATGGCATCGGCATGTACATGGTCGAAGCCGAAATCTGGATTCCCCTCCCCTAAACACATAGTATTAAAGCACAATTCCCTCCTCTAATTAACAGTCATAAATCACATTCTCCAATTAGTTTGAAACGCAGACCTTCCCTCCAGTTCTTCAACCGGTCATTTCTTATCATCTCTTATTTCAAACAACCTTAAAAAACATTCTACTACAATGTTGTTATGTCTAACTAATTCCCATACACATTCTTCCTCCTCCCCCCAACACATATTTATGGAAAATCACATTGGAAAGAAAGCAATTTTATATCAACTAATACAAAGCACAGAATTCTTTTTAAAGGCAGTTTTGCCAAAGAAGTGAACAGTCTTAAAACTTAATAAAATAGTGAATAATTTACTACTCACCCAAAAAACCCTTTGCAGTCAAGACAATTCTCCTTCCCAAGGTACATAAAAATGCCTTTTTCTTTTGCACAAATTACTCACCTGCTTGCTGTTCTTTATTCAGTTTTATCTGGTGCAGCTGTAAGTCAGCAAGGGACCTGAGCCCCTCCTGGTACCACTGGCTGGCTATCCGTACCCCAACTCCAAAGATCTTGGTGAAAAGCTATGGAGAAAAACAAATTCCTTAGAACATCATCCCTATCTGGGAAAGCAAAAGGTCCATAATTCAACCATGTAACAGGTCAGGAAGGCAAGAAGAAATGTGGGCTCCTTGGTGGTCACTTAGCTTGATGATTTTCTTGCAGACATTTCATTACCAACCCAGATAACACCATCAGTGCACTGGTAGTGAAACGTCTGCAAGAAAACCAAACAGAGAGCACCAAGGAGCCCTCATTTCCACCCGGAGCTACAAATATTCTCTTCTATCTGAGGAAGAAATTCATACAGGCTGCGTATTTCCAAAAATGAAACAAGAGCATTGTTTGCTACTATCATTTCTATGCTCTTCTCTGGTGCAGTTTCTTAACTAAAGAAAGCTGGGTTCATTTTTAAGACTAGAAAATGGGTTACAATCCATTTTCAATCCTGGTTATTCATCTGGTAACTTGGGGCCAACACATCTGGCCTCAGATGAAAAGGCATTCAACGGATAGCCCGAAACCACAGGCTCCAATTAAGATCCCCAGGCTGGCCAAGTGGCTTATAGCAATAGGCTGAATCCAAGGAGACGTTCTTTAAAATCCTTAAATAATTTTCACAAAAATAAAATTCAGGGGACGGGGCCCTCTAAAGTCAGCGGATGGGTGAACATTTGCTCACATGTACTTTGTATATTTTTTGGGGGGGGGGATTTCACTAGATGTAGTAGTAATTTCCTGAGCTAGCTATCTGAATATAAAATATCCAGTGGAAATTGTGTTTTTTTTCACTCGGTGACTGAAATTTTAGCACATACCTTGACCCTAGCACACCGAGGACCAGAAACTTGCATTAGCACTCCAAAATTTAAGAAGTTGATCTTCTCCTGAAACCAGCAGTGCACCCAGGATTCAGGCAGTGTTCCCTTACAATAGGGATGCACGCAATGTTATACGCCAAATTCCATGCCGTGTCCCCCCCCCATCTAGCAGTAGCCATCGGCCACACAGAGTCTCTGCACCTTCATCGTCCGGTATCTCTCAGATTGTCTAACTTTCTCCACCTCTGCAGAAAGGCCATCTTCCAGCATTTCCTGTTGGGCAGACACAAACAATACAATAGGTCTTTGACTTACGACCACAATTGAGCCCAAAATTTGTGTTGCTAAGCGAGACAGTTGATAAGTGGGTTTTGCCCCATTTTACGGCCTTTCTTGACACAGTTGCACAGCAAGAGCCCCATTACAAACAAGAGACATCAGAATGCAAAATGAACAGGAGGGTGACGATGCTAGAATGGGATAAGACGACATGAGTATCCCTCTACCTGGATAATTCTCCGCGAATGCTCTCCGATGCCGGGCACGGGGTGGAGTTGCTGAATTCTGCTGACCTTCCAAGGCAGGGACTTAAGCACCGAAGCAGCTCTGGAAAAGGCCAAGCTCCGAACTTCACTGCCCGTGAATTTAGCCTCTTCTGCCATGGTTTCTAGGGCATCCTAGAAAAGGCAGCCAGGAACATTGAAGTCCAAGCCTTCCAAAGAGGGTTCAAACACTTAGACCCATGTTGCTGAGAGTATTACCGGTCTACATTGCGTCAAATTACCGTGAGTGTGGAGTTGTGGTGCTGCAGGGGAGTCCGTCTCTGGCAGATGTAGGGAGGCACCTGGCCTTTTTCTTCTAGTGGCGCCATCGGAGTAGTCACCTGAGCAAAAGGAAATAGGCAAGATGCTTCAGGACGTCCAAGTCATCCTTTTACTGAAACCAGTAATAAAACTGCCACCTTTTGTTCTGATTCATATTCTAGCAAAGTCCCAGAAACCATGAGAAGAAAGGAAGGAAGGAAGGAAGGAAGGAAGGAAGGAAGGGAGGGAGGGAGGAAGGAAGGAAGGAAGAAAGGAAGGAAGGGAGGGAGGAAAGAGGGAGGAAGGAAAACTTAAGAGATAACGTGGCTGGTTTAAATACACATGAACACACAACTTGTGCCCGATGCCTGGAGGCCGTGAGGGTCTGGATGGGGAGGAACAGACTCAGACTCAACCCGTCCAAGACCGAGTGGCTATGGCTTCCAGCGCCTCGGCATAGTCAGCTGATTCCATCGCTGACTATAGGGGGCGAAACTTTGGCCCCCTCAGATCGGGTCCGCAACTTGGGTGTTCTCCTGGATTCACGGTTGACATTGGNGGACACAATGTGAGTCGCTTTCTCACTACGACAAAAGCAAAGATACCACTTTAATACCACTTTACAAAGCCTTGTTAAGGTCACACTTGGAATACTGCATCCAGTTTTGGTCACCGTGATGGAAAAAGGATGTTGAGACTCTAGAAAGAGTGCAGAAAAGAGCAACGAAGATAATTAAGGGACTTAATGAAGAACGGTTGCATGAACTGGAAATGTCTAGTCTAACAAACAGAAGGACTAGGGGTGACATGATAACAGTGCTCCAATATCTCAGGGGTTGCCACAAAGAAGAGGGAGTCAAGCTATTTTCCAAAGCAGAAGAAGAAGGACAAGAAGCAACAGATGGAAACCAATCAAGGGGAGAAGCAACCTAGAAGAAGAAATTTCTTGACAGAACAACCAGTGGAACAACTTGCCTCCAGAAGTTGTGAATGCTCCAACACTGGAGATTTTAAAGAAGAGATTGAACAACAATTTGTCTGAAATGGTACAGGGTTTCCTGCCCTAGTAGGGGGTTGGACTAGAAGACCTCCAAGGTCCCTTCCAACTCTGTTATTCTATTCTATTCTATTCTATTCTATTCTATTCTATTCTATTCTATTCTATTCTATTCCTCTTGGTTCCCATTCTTCCTGGCCCTTCGCCCCATTCCCGTTGGGACACCTACCTGCGGGGATCATCTACAGAAAAACCTCTGCTGAGAGCCAAGGAGGTCAGGAACGTCTTCCGGCTTCTGCCCATCCTCTTCTCAACCAGGCCAAGCACCACTTCGGGGAAATGCACCGGGACCTCTGAGTTAGCTGGCTGAGGACCAGGCTCAGCCCGAGGAGGACGCCGTTTTTTCACGGGCAGCTGGGCCATGATCCGCCCCCTGATGGGACCTACTCTGCCTTCTCCAAAAAAAGCTCAGCTGCAGAAAGGAGAGAGAGAACGAAAGAGAGAAGGGGGGGAAAAAGAAAAGGAAAGGAAAAGGCTTGTTACAGTTTTTAAATGAAGACCTGGGAAGAGTTTTCAACTCTTTAAACTCCCTAGTTAGGCCAGCCTGAACCCTTCAGACACTCCTGCCCAACACTCGAGCATCAAACCTCACACCTGCCGTCTTTGGCTTTGCCTTTTGAAAGCACAGAAGTTCATTTCCTGCCCTTCAGGAAAAGAAGGCAGGTAATCAACAGGCAGGAAGGAAAAACAGTGAAAGAAACCGTCTCACCCGCACGGAACCCAGCAAGCCACATTCCCGACGTTATATTTTTTTTAAAAGAGAAGGAAAACGAGAGTCAACTTAGCCAGCCCTCCAAGTGAGAGACCCAGCCAGCTTCGGGTAGCCTCCTTTGCTTTGCCTTCTTTTTGTTTTATAACAAATTTTATTGCTTTTCCAGTTTTCCATTTAAGTATTTGGAAAGCAGCGTGGTGATTGGGTAGTCCATAGTTCAATAACAAAATCTTTAGTACATCTCTCAGGTTACATCATCAAAAATTCCTTCCCTATTTCCCTTAACATTTGCTATATCATATTTAGGCTAGTAAATTTCTAATTATGACAAACTCAGTTAAAACATTTAACAATACGTTTTTTGCTTAGACATATCCATATCCTGTTTTCAAGTTTTACCTAATTTTTAATGTTTAATTACAGTAGTCCAGTTTAACCTTTAACCTCCCTAGTATGTAAGTTTCGGGAAATCCCAATTTCCTTCATTTCACTACATAAAAGTTATAGTATTTAAAATGCACACACTACTTACTTCAATACATTCTTATTTTATTTCATAAACATTTTCTGTTTCTCATCCCAGGACATCCCCACTTACTAACAAGAGTATCCTTTATTATCTCAAGTCCCTCATCTGTATCATCTGGGGCCCAGGGATAGGCAACCTCGGCTCTTTTATGACTGGTGGACTTCACCTCCCAGAATTCCCGAGTCAGCATGGCTGGTTCAGGAATTCTGGGTATTGAAGTCCACAAGTCATAAAAGAGCCAAGGTCGCCTACCTTTGATTCTGGGCTAAACAATCGTTGGAGGTTAATTCCTAATAGTTAAACGATCATTTCCTTTATAAATCTAAATCCTAAATCAGTGATGGCGAACCTTTCAGAGACCGAGTGCCCAAACTGCAACCCAAAACCTACTTATTTATCGCCGGGTGCCAGGTGGGGGTGGCTGTGGTGGTCATGGCAGACTGGGTGGGTGTGGCCAAGGTGGGCGTGATCACCTTGATGTTGCTCATGGGGAGGGATGCCTGGGGGGGCCGGGCAGGGTTGGGGGAGATCCAGGGGGTCTCTGGCAGGTGGGGCGGTGGGCAGGAGGCTCGTCCTGCAGGATAAGGCGAGGCAAGGTGAGGCACGGTGGCGGTGCCATTGTCACAGGGCAAGGCGAGGCAGGGGCCAGGGCGGCTGCTGCCTGACACCATCAGCCCCCGCACAAGGAGGCCAGCGAGCGCAT
>NW_015386783.1:575647-584761 GCF_001527695.2 Protobothrops mucrosquamatus
GATCCAGGGGGTCTCTGGCAGGTGGGGCGGTGGGCAGGAGGCTCGTCCTGCAGGATAAGGCGAGGCAAGGTGAGGCACGGTGGCGGTGCCATTGTCACAGGGCAAGGCGAGGCAGGGGCCAGGGCGGCTGCTGCCTGACACCATCAGCCCCCGCACAAGGAGGCCAGCGAGCGCATGGGTGCTGGGATGCATCTGGCCATGGGACCTCAGCGAGTTAGCGGGCGGCTGGTTGAAGAGGGACGGTTGCCATCTCCGGGGCATGGCATGTGTGCCCACAGAGAGGGCTCTGAGTGCCACCTCTGGCACGCGTGCCATAGGTTTGCCACCACTGTCCTAAATATTAAGCTTTCCCTTCTTGGCCAGCTTAGGAAAAGAAGGATGCTGGGGCAGGGCGGCCGGGCGGAGGGAGGGAGGGACGCAAAACTGCAAAGCACCCCCCCACCCCACCCCCACCCCCACCCCCACCCCCGCTTCGGAGATTAAAGCAATTACCGCTTTCCCAGCTGGCGCGCGCCTTTCTCTCCACCACCGGCCGAGCCAAAGCGTTGCTGCCGCCGAAAAAGCGCGGTGCAAAGCAAGGCGGGGCGGGGCGGGGCGGGAGGGGGCCCTCTCCAGGTGCAACATCTGCTCCAGCTGCAGCCGCCTCCTTGGCCCCGCCCACTCGGGCAAATAAGCCCCCGGGGGCGGCCTTAGAGCGCCACGCCCCCCCGGCCTCCATTCCATTCCAGCCCTGCGAAGCGAAAGCGAAAGCGCCGCGCTTTCTCCTGCTCCAGCAGAGCCGAGCCGAGCCAAGCCGAGCCGGGCTGAGCCGGGCTCCGGGGAGCTTTTTTTCCCTTTTTTTGCGGGAGGGGCCGCAGCCGGTATCTCTGGAGCCCTGCGGGGGCGGCCGGAGTCACCTGACCACGGAGCCAAAGCGCGCCGGCAACTTCCTGAAAGTTGCTTGGCTCGGGCAGCGCTGCAGAGTGGCCTTCGCCGGAGCCAGGATGCGAGCCAGGCTGCCGGCCGGGAGGGCTTGGGCGGGGCGGGAGGGGCTCCCGGGGGGCTTTTGGCCCGCGTTGCTGCTGCTGCTGCTGCTGCTGCTGAGTGCGGGACGCGGAGAGAGCGGCGCCGCCAAGAGAGCCAACATCGTCCTCATCCTGACCGACGACCAGGACCTGGTGCTCGGGGGAATGGTAAGGCTCCGACCTCCGGGGGGGGTTTCTCCAGCCGTGCGCGCCCTCGGGAAGCGTCTTGGGGCTCCCGCCCAGCCGAAACCTACCTGCTGGCTCAGGTGGGCGTTGTGCTGGGAAGGGCCGGGGAGCCCAGATGGTGAACAGGTACTGAGGAAGGTGGGGAGTGCGGTTTCCACGATTGCTACCGGGTGTAAATTCCTCTCGCCTAAAGGATTCCGGGAGAAGCCTGAAGATTAATAATCGCGAACCTTAGTTCGGGGAGGGGGGGGAGTAAATGACTCAAGGTGGCCCCGCCCGGATTCTATTTATTTATTTATTTATTTATTTATTTATTAAATTTATATACCGCCCTATCTCCCTTACGGGACTCAGGGCGGTGAACAGGTGATACTAAAACCACAATAATAAATAAATAATTTCTGTGCTAAAATCAAATTAAATGACAGGCCTGTTCTAAAAACACCCCATACAAAACCCACCTTGGCCGCTTTAAGACCTTGGCCGCTTTAAGACTCGTGGGGTTCAACTTGCAGAATTCCCCAGAAGTCCACAAGCCTTAAAGTTGCCAAGTTTGGGGACACCCCTCCCCCTTGCTCTTGGGTATAAGAGGAGTGGCACAGAAAATCCATCTACCTTTGGAGATTTGGGTATTGCGCCCTGCAACGATAACGTCCTAGCACTGTGGTTTTTGAATGTAGGCCTACCTTAAAGGGGTGACGCTTTGCAAGGAACATTGTTGGAGTTGTGAGCAGAACAGTCCTTGAGAACCTGTCCCGCCCCCCTCCACGGCATAGAAATCATATACAGATAGTCAGTGCTTTTTTTGTTTAAAAAAAAAAAAAAAAAAGGTGCCAGAACTCACACATGTTATAAAACCTGCCTTGCCTACCCTACAAGGTTCTATCCCAAAAAAGGTGCCGGAACTCCGTTCTGGGCGTTCTATGACAAAAAAAGCCCTGCAGACAGTCTTAACAGCGATGCAAATGAATAATATTAATGAGCACCTTGCTCGTCAATGATATTTAAAAGCAATATGTTGTTAATGTTAGTTATATTGGTGTTCCATAATATCAAATGGCAAGTGGCAATTAAAGAGATATCCTTCTAGTATGTAGAAGAAACGCTCCGAAAGATACTCGTATAAATAATTCATTAATGCTAATATTAATAAATATCGGAAGGACATGAGCGCGGCAATATAAAGATTAGGTGAGTGAGGCAGAGGGCTGTTTGACTTGGAAAGAGTAAATGATGAATAAATTCTGCAGATTTAACACAGAATGCTGACTGATTGCTTCTTGAAAAGCTCCCACTGGACTCTGCCAGTAAACCTATTTATCTTGTTGATTCCTTTATTTCCCTGGAACTATCCTTGTCTCTTAGGGAGATTAAAATCCAACTTGATTTCTGGTAACTAAAAGGACAACATTATGTTGTTTCCTTTGAGTGCTTTGGACAGACTCCCGTTCAAACATGGCATTTTTTTAGAATTACTTATAAAGGAAAATATTTGTGGCTCAGCCTTGAGCTGTGGCGTCCTTGGAATTCTCTGGGCTTGATTGGTTTCCCCCGCAGATGTTTCATTACCCAAACTAGGGTAACATCAGTGCACTGACCATGTTACTTAGTTTGGGTAATGAAACATCTGTGTAAGGACCCACCCCACTTTGCATCTTAAGAAGACAGAACTCCTGGAATATTTCTTCCAACAGGCATCTTTATTAAGAGAAAGTTGGTTGCAGGCCTTCTAGACAGGACTTGGGGTCCAAGCTCTCCCATTCAAGGTTTTAAGGGATCCCCCAGTAGCCCCACCCCATCACCCCCTTCTTCCAGCGACAGTTCCAGGCATTACATTCCCACCCCCTTTTCCTCACTGCCGGGAGGAGAGACTTCAGAAAGGATTACATGAAAGGTAATGGCCCCAATTGTTATTGTTAGTCCTTTNTTCACCCCCTTCCCTTCATCGTATGACAGAATCCAGAGAAAGGCAGAAATGGGGTTTTCCATAGTTGATAACTAGAGATGAAATATAATTGGATTCTGACAATCTGCAAGAAAACAACCAAACTCAGAGAACACCAAGGATTCCTCATTCGTATTACTTTCTTCCAGAATTATTTTTTTAAAAATGTCATTCTTGTCTGCAGCTCTAGTAGTTGTCTCTTATCTTTCTATATTTACCAGTTTTGACCTTGTTTAGCTTTGCAAAGATCAACCAAGTTGACTTTGAAGGTTAGTCCTTTGAAGGTCAGTCCATTCCTTTAACATTGTTTTAGGATCTCGCCTCCCACTTTTGTGCACGTGTTCTGCTGCAGAAGAGGAGAAAATTACGCCACCTCTTTTCAGCAATAACCTCATGGATGCTTGCCCAACTTCGAGATAAAGGAAAACACTTCGAATCCAAAGGTCCCTCTAATCACTGCTGCTTATAGATTTTGGAAGGCAGTGCTTTGAGGGTTCAACAGATGAAGGAAATGTTTAGTGTGGATCATGTGGCTTAGAAAAAACCACAAACAAGTTGTTGTGTAGGACGTTTCAGTTCTAGTTTTCTCCAGTCATAAAGGATGTTTCATCTCCATGTGACAGCACAGAGCAATTTGGTTCCTTTTCTGATGCGTGACCCTACCAGAGTAACAGAGTTGGAAGGGATGTTGGAGGTCTTCTAGTCCAACTCCTTGCTCAAGCAGGAGACCCTAGACCAGGGGTAGGCAACCTTGGCTCTTTTATGACTCGTGGACTTCAACTCCCAGAATTCCTGAGCCAGCCATGCTGAGGGGAAAGGGAGAGGTTTCCAAGCTGAGCCATGCTGGCTCAGGAATTCTGGGAGTTGAAGTCCAGGAGTCATAAAAGAGCCAAGGTTGCCTACCCCTGGTCTAGACCATTTCAGATAAATGGTTGTCCAGTATCTTCTTAAAAACCTTCAGTGTGGAAAGGGCTGTTTAGTAATCAGATTCTTGGCTTCCAATTTTCAGACCCCGATGAAGAAGACCCAAATGCTGATTGGTCAGTTTGGGGTTACCTTTGCTAATGCAGTAAGTATCTCCAAAATGTGGTTTCAGAATTGCTTTGTATATAAGTTCATCTGTGAACAAAATCAATCTCCTGGTCCAACTGCCATGGTGGAGCAGTGGCTAGAATGTGGTATTGCAGGCTAATCCTGCCAACTGCCAGCAGTTCAATTCTCACCGGCTCAAGGTTGACTTAGCCTTCCATCCTTCTGAGGTCGGTAAAATGAGGACCCAGATAGTTGGGGGCAAATATGCAGACTCTGTAAACCGCTCAGAGAGGGCTGTAAAGCACTGTGAAGCAGTATATAAGTCTTAAGTTCTATTGCTATTGATTTGTCTGTTTTCAGTTTTCAGTGACCCCTCTGTGTTGTCCCAGCCGCAGCAGCATCTTGACAGGCTTGTATCCCCACAACCACTTGGTGACCAACAATTCCTTGGAAGGGAATTGCAGCAGCTCTGCCTGGCAGAAGTTCCAGGAACCCTTAACCTTCCCGGTTTACCTGCAGAAGCAAGGTTACCAGACCTTCTACGCTGGCAAATACCTCAACCAGGTAGAACTACGTGTTTCCCTGTAAACGCTTTTCTTCTAGCGATTGTGCAGATGTGCCTGGTGGTGTGCTTTCCCTAACGCATCTCCTTTCTTACAGTACGGGCACCCGAAAGCAGGTGGTGTTCAGCACATTCCCATGGGATGGACATATTGGCTAGGTCTGGTGAGTAGAACGGCACGTGGTTTCCTCCACGTCAGGGCTGTCTAACTTTGGCAACTTTAAGACTTGTGGACTTCAACTCCCAGAATTCCCCAGCCAGCATGGTTGAGTTGAAGTCCACAAGTCTTAAAAGTTTGGTTAGTCTAAAGAAAAGAAGGACTCGTAGCAGCATTCTGGTATTTGAGGAGCTGCCACAAAGAAGAGGGGATCAACTTATTTTCCAAAGCACCAGAAGGCAAGACAAGAAACAATGGGTGGAAACTAATCAAGGCGAGAAGCAACCTGGAATTAAGGAGAAACTTCCTAACAGTAAGGACAATTAACTAGTGGAACAGAAGTTGCCTCCAGAAGTTGTGGGTGCTCCATCACTGGAGGTTTTTAAGAAGAGACTGGACAGCCACCTGTCTGAAATGGTATAGGATCTCCTGCCTGAGCAGGGGGCTGGACTAGAAGACCTCCAAGGTCCCTTCCATCTCTATTCTGATTGATTGACAGTTGTTAAATGAGTTGCAACCTTCTTTTGCCACAGTTATGCAGATTACTGCAGTTTTTAAGTGAATCTGGTCTCCCCCATTGACTTTACTTTTTGGAAGCTGGCTGGGAAGGTCACAGATGGCGATCACATGACCCCAAGTGCCTGAATTTCGATCACGTGACCCTGGGGATGCAGTGTGAGAGCCTGTCATACGTCACTTTTCTCAATGCCGTTGTAACGTTGAATGGTCACTAAACAAATGGCTGTAAGTCAAGGATGACCTTTATTTATCTTGTCCAAGTTACATAATGTTTTAACATGGGCTTTATCCCAGTTTGTTTTAACTGCCATTTCATCGTTTTGAGTGAAATGTAAACTGCGAGGGTTTTTTTTAAGACCAAGTAATGTAAAAATATTTTAAATAAATGATTACCCTGGTGTCTAACAGGCCATGTGCATCCTCCCACAGGTGGGCAATTCCAGGTACTACAACTACACCCTTTCAATGAACGGCCATGAGGAGAAACACGGGGACCGCTATGAAGAGGACTATCTCACGGACCTGCTCGTGAGTTACTCCGCTTTCTCCTGGGCTTCACCTCCACTGTGGTGCCCTGCAGAGGTGGCCACAAGGTAGGCTCCCAAAAGTCAAGATGGCGACCACTGTGCATGAAAAAAAAAAACCAGGCGGAGCTTCGATCACAGCTTTGTGGCTGCCATCTTGACTTTTCTTCACCCATCCCTGCAAATCGCGCTGGTGCCACATCGTCAGCTGCCCTCTGCAAAAAAACTAGGCTATTTTGGCACGAGGAGATAAAACCCTTGCTTCTGCTCTGAATATTTCTGTTTTGTGTCACCGGCCAATACCAACAAGGGCTCGCTGAATGGGGATGACCTGCGTGCGTGAATCTTTCAGTGCTCTTGTCCTTGTTGAGATGATATGGTTGGCTGCTAGAGGCTCAGTAGCCCTTTCCAGTCACAGCTGAGCATTTGTGGAGATTCTCCATTGTCCAGGTCATGGTTGTCCCAAAGGTGCTTTTTCCAAAAGCCAACTGGACTTTCTTAGTTTTTTTTTCCCCTTTGAACATTTCAATTCTAACTTAGTTAAGTCAGTTAACTCAGAACTAAAGAAGCTTCTTGGATGAAAAGCAAAAGGTTTTTAAAGGAAAAAAAAAAGTCCAGTTGCCTTTTTGGAAAAAGTACCTTTGAGATATCACAGCAGGTTCTTCCTCTAACTTGGTTAAGTGTATTGTGTCAGGTCCCAAGGACAACACGTGGAGATGCTTCAAAGCGGTTTGTTTTGTTGTTCCTCCTTGTACCAAATTAAAACGAACTACTTGCATCGTTAAAGATATATTCTGAGAATTGCTAGGGAGGGGCCTTCCTTACTCTCTTTCTCCCAACCAGACTCTCTAAACTTTACTGTCTCTTGGTCCTCTGGAATCCAGCCCGGAGGGAGGGGGAAGAGAGAGAGAGAGAGAGAGAAAAAAAAAAGTCTTGGTTATTTGAGGGGGGGGCAAATGAGTGCCTGGAACAGCCTGCCTTACATCTGAGTAAGACTCGGACAGGTGTTTTCTCCACTTATGTCCTTTCCCATCTTCTCCCTCCCTCCCCAATCCGTCTGTGTTGCAGACCAACCGGAGCCTGGATTTCCTAAGGAAGTTTTCGCACCTTCCCTTTCTCATGGTGTTAGCCCCACCTGCTGCGCACTCGCCCTGGACAGCGGCTCCTCACTACAAGTCCGCCTACGGTACTCTCCAGGCCCCTCGCGATGGCAGCTTCAACGTGCACGGGAAGGTGAGTGCCAGGACATCCTAGGTGGTCAGTGACCTCGGTGGCCTTGAAGCAGACTAAAACAGGGCTTGGAAATCTGGCATCATTCAAAGTCTTCATCTGAGTTCCATGAATGACAGAATAGAATGGAATGGAATAGAAAATAGAATAGAAAATAGAATAGAAAATAGAATAGAAAATAGAATAGAATAGAATAGAGAATAGAATAGAATAGAATAGAAAATAGAATAGACTTAGACTTAGACGAGAATAGAATAGAATAGAATAGAAAATAGAATAGAATAGACTTAGACTTAGACGAGAATAGAATAGAATAATAACTTTATTGTCACTTTAAATGTACACTAATCAGCATACATTAAAATGAAATTGTGCTACATTCAGCTCTCAAAAAATACCATTATGCATATACCCACATACACACACATATATGACACAGAGAAGCATCAGTATAGTTCGAATGTATACATATACATGGCAAAAAAAACATCCTGCGGATTTACAATTTCAGGCTCAGTCGTGGTTGTACGTTAAGGACTACCTGAACATGGTGTGTGTGGGGGTCCTTTTATAGATCCTCCTTATCTAATATCCATCCTTGAACCATTTGATATCTCTGGAAGTTGCTCCTGGATTTTTTTCCCTTTTGTAGGACAAGCACTGGCTGATAAAACAAGCAAAGACACCAATGTCCAACAGGTCCATTGAGTTCTTGGACCACGTTTATAGAGCCAGGTAAGAAAATGTTGCTTTATTGTTGGTAAAAGGGGTGAAAGAAAAGATGACCTGAAACTGGTTTTCTGGATGACTTGATGAAAGGAGCACCATCTGCCCATTTCTGCAAGCCAAAGTTGGCCTAACTGTGGCTTGAAGTGTCTATAATTGATTGTGCTCACACATTGTAGTAAGTCATAAACTTACGGCTTATAATTTTAATAATGGCTTTTCATACCTCCCAATAAGCCATAAAGTGCAGTTTACTAAGCCACAGTCATTGGATTCCCATAAGCTATGAAGCCACAAAGGAACACAAACCACCAGATGGTTTAGTGTGACAGGTAAGCCCAGTCACCCCAAAGGTGTTTTTCCAATCATCCAGATCATGGTTGCCCCAAAGGTCCTTTTTCCAAAAGGCAACTGGACTTTCTTGGGTTTTTTTTTTAAAAAATATCTCACTTCCCAGAAGAACTGGGTGAGAAGCGAAACCAGTAGCCTTCTGAAAAAAGCATCTTTGGGGCAACCATGACTTGGATAATTGAGAATCTCTCTGGACATGTAAACTCAGTCATTAAGGAGAAAATAGTTACAGTTTATCTGTTGTGTGTCTTGACCCACCCTGAGCTGGCTATCAGTAAAAGCAGCAAAGCACATGAACACAGTAATAATTTTATTAATAGACTGATCAATCAATAAGAACAAAGCTGGAAGGGACCTTGGAGGTCTTCTAGTCAACCCCTGCTCTAACACCCTTTGCCATTTCAGACAAGTCTTTTTAAAAACCTCCAGTAATGAAGCATCCACAACTTCTGGAGGCAAGCCGTTCCTCTGGTCAATTGTTTTCACTGTTAGGAAGTTTCTCCTTAATTCCAGGTTGCTTCTCTCCTTGATTAGTTTCCATCCGTTGTTTCTTGTCCTGCCCTCTGGTGTTTTGGAAAATAAATTGACCCCTCTTCTTTATGGCAGCCCCTCAAAATACTAGAATACTGCTATTCCTTCTTTTCTCTAGACTAGCCATACCCAGTTCCTGCAACCGTTCTTCAGCAAGCGGGTCTGGCCTAGGGTGAATTTTAAATAGGGACAATTTTAATGATTTTAATAAGACACAGCGACAAATATTTGTTTTTAATTGGTTTTTATTGGGGATAATGTTTTATACTGTTTTAATATGCTGTGAGCCGCCCTGAGTCCCATGGGGAGAAGGGCGGCATATAAGTCCAATTATAAATAAATAAATA
>NW_015386783.1:584861-598196 GCF_001527695.2 Protobothrops mucrosquamatus
TGTCTTCATGTGTTTTAGCCTCCAGGCCTTTAATCATCTTAGTTGCTCTTGTCCGCATTTTTTCCAAAGTCTCAACATCTTTATGTGGTGACCAAAACTGGATGCAGAATTCCAGGTGTGGTCTTACTAAGGATTTATAAAGCGATATTAATACTTCATGTATTTTGATTCTATGCCTCTGTTTATACAACCCATCGTTTCTCTCTTATCTACAGGTGGCAAACTCTGTTGTCAGTAGACGATATGGTACAGAAAGTGATGGATCAGTTGAAATCCCTTAAATTGCTGGACAGCACATACGTGTTCTACACCTCAGATCATGGTTACCACACAGGTGAGTAGAAGCAGAGTGATAGGGAATTGTTTAAAAAGGCCCACAGATAATATTGGGAATCTATAATCATTCCATCAGAAATCAGTGTTCTGAATATAGGCAGCAACATTCAAAACTAGATTTAATAATAAGCCATTAACTACAGGAGCCCTTACACATCCCGGACAAATGATTGTCCAATCTTTCCTTTTGTGAGTTGTCTGGACCAATTTGACCATTTGTTGTCTCAGTCTGATCTGGAAATTCGCTTCGGAGATTGGATTGAATTGCCTTGGAATCAGATCTCCAAACTGAATATTTGCGCTTGCTAAATCATCCATGTTTGTTTTCTCCCCCTTTCTGTCTATTCTGCTGTCTTTGTGGGGGGTTTCTGCAGGACAATTCTCACTGCCCATTGACAAACGGCAACTTTACGAGTTTGATATCCGGGTGCCGTTGCTGGTGCGAGGCCCAGGTGTTAAAGGAAATCAAACGTACCTGGTAGGTTTACTTGTTCCAGAGCACGGGTCTTCAAACCTGGCCCTTTTATGACTGGTGGACTTCAACTCCCAGAATCCTCTTAGTACTTTGAAACTTTCCTCTGCCATCGGCAGTTCCCAGAATTAATTTATTAATTTCAATCCCCTTTACTGTGGCATTGCTACTACTTTGCCCTTTCGTGCCACAGACATTTAAATAGCGAGCACAGTTTTGTGGAAGCTTCACAATTCTCTCAGGGGTCATCCAAACAGCTGCTTAAATGTGTTGTCCTCTTGTCCTTAAGTGGGCAGAAAAGTATATTGAGATAAACGGTGCTGCCCCCACACCTCGGGACACTGCGACCGTCATAAATAGGAGTCAGTTGCCAAGCGTCTGGAGTTTGATCATGTGACCGTGGGGGTGCTGCAATGGTCATAAGTATGAAAACCACTTTTTCAGTGCCGTTGTAACTTCAAATGGTCACTAAATGAGCTGTTGTACGTCAAGGATTACCTGTGTTCACTTCCTACAGAGTTTGTGATCCTGTGAGGATGGGACTTGTTGGTTAGGGAACTGTTGTCCTGAGTTCCTTTCAAAACATCTCCTGTCTTCTCTTCTCAGGAACCCATCCTGAATATCGACCTGGGACCGACTTTCTTGGACATTGCAGGAATCAATGCCTCTCAGACCAGCATGGATGGTGTCTCCTTTTTGTCCCTCTTGGTAATAAGTTGCCTTGAACTTTGGAATAGAGTCCGATGGGAGAGTCCAGTTAGAAGCAGGAACAGAGGAGGGATTTTATTTCAACATTTGCAGTGTTTACCAAGGAGGGTTTTGCTCAGAACCTGCATGTGGAACTTTGATGTGTTGCGGGATCACACCACAGAATGTGAACCTGAGATTCATGGGGTTTAAGCAGATCTCTAAGAAATTCAAATAAATCTTGGGGGTCCTGCATGGGTAGAGACCACTGTACCATTTCCATAACTTCCAAATATTCTTCCAAGTATTTTAAACATACAATGACTGGAAAAAAATTGGAATAGGATAAAAAAAGAAAGAAAATGAAGGAGGGAGGGAGGGGAAGAAAGAGAGAGAGAGAGAAAGAGAAAGAAAGAAAGAAAGAAAGAAAGAAAAAGAAAGAAAGAGAAAGAAAGAAAGAAAAAGGGAGGGGAAGAAAGAAAGAGGGAAAGAAAGGAAAGAAAGAAAGAAAAAGAAAGAAAAACAAGAAAGAGAGAAATAAAGAAACTGGCCCAAGGTCACCTAGCTGACTTTGTGCCTGAGGCAGGACTAGAACTCACAGCCTTCTAGTTTTTAGCCTGAGACTGTAACCACTATTCATTCACACCATTTACCAGCAGGCAAATTAGCCTCTGAGGAGACTCTTCATTGGGACTTTTCTGGATTGTCCAGCAAGAGGTTGGTTGGAATTTCCTGGATAGCATGGCAGTTTCCACTTAATTAGTTTATGAAATTAGTTTATTAAAGAATCTTGTAATCTTTCCTCCATTAGGTTAGGTGGGCAAGGAAGCCTGACAGGGCACCAAAGGAAGTGTCTAAAATACATTTAGAAATCGTTAACAGAAAAAGAGAGAGAGTTTTCTATTCACGTCTGCTTCCTGAAATGTGTCTCCTTTCGTGCAGGTGAACAAGACACAGAAATCTAGGTGGCGGTCAGACTTCCTGGTTCAATATACTGGAGAAGGCTACACAACTAAGGACCCCGAGTGTCCGGTCTTGGGACCAGGAGTGTCCGTAAGTGACCGTACTTCTCTAATTTTCACATATTAGTCCATAGTTCATTACAAAACGTTGAGTCTGCTATTTACACCCGTGACACATGCTCAGACGGCAGCTCCCTCGTTTGCAAGTATTTATTTTAGTTCTGAAAACCACTCAACCCTGCTTGCTTTTATCTAGGTCATTTTAGCTGGCTAAATTTCCATTTGTTTTGCATGTAAAGAAAACATTTCTAGGAAGAGGAGACAATGCGTAGTTCTGGTTTAATAAGTAGCTGCAGAAGTCCCCAACAAAAATGGTAGGCTGTTCTGTAGAAAACTAAAAGTTCCCCTACCCATCTAGCCGGCATGGCCAATGGCAGGAGATTATGGGAGTTGGGATGCGAAAGCTCTGGGTAGTAGAATGTGATCAGTCTTTTAAAAAAGTCATTCCCCTCTCTATGAGAAAGAGGACAGATCTTAGAAAAACCCTAATTGCACCCCTGTCTGTGTTGATGCTCTGTTCCCATAAGGACCAACCTATTACTTAGGTGCTTAGCAGAGCAAAATCATGGAGGAAGGATGGGAGAAAGGTCTAACAAATGAACATTGTCTCCTTTGACTTCCGAGAAACGGGCTCTTTCGCCTTCCCACAAGCAATTCCGTTCAGGAATGGCATTTCTGTTCCAGACCAGGCTGGCACATTTGCCTAAACAAAGCAGCTCTTTGCTTAGCCCTCCCCATCATTTTCCTACAGCCCTACTCAGGCTGTCCGACCTGCAACAGCTTGAACCTCTACATAAGAACGATCCTTGGCTCCATTTGTTGAGAAAGATCCAGTTTAGTAGAAGTCAGGGGTATTGCAGTAACGCGAAGCCCAAACGGAGATTCGCGTGCCCAAATCACTAAGTCTAGCCCCCACCTTCGTCTGCCTTTCGCTGCCCACCGATCAAGTTCCTGCAGGATGGTTCCATAACGCTCAGTTTGAATCCAGGTTGGTATGCAGCTCCCTTCTTCCAGCTGGGTGACCTTGGAGTGGCATCTCCGTCTTCGTTTCCCCCCCAAGCATCCCCCTCCCTTCATTTCCCCTCCCCACAGTTCAGGGCAGACCGTCGCGGCATAAAGGCGAAGCACAAGCAAGCATAAGGTGGCAGCTGACAGGGGCCTAAAACGCTGTTGAGAGAGAGGCTTTCCTGCATTCTCACAAGCCTGGGTTGGCATGGTCTCCCCCCCGGGCACCTAGTCTGCCATGTAAGAGCAGGAGTAGGAGAGTCGCTGTGATGGAGGACAATGAAATGGATGTCCTGTAAAGGGTTGGAGAAGGGAATGAATTTTCTCCTTTCCCTCTTATGGGAGCTTGGAGGTTAATTGGGCCCGTGAGATGATTGTGCTATTATTGATAGTTGCTATTATTCTCGGTTGCTGTTATTTATATGTGCTGTAGATCAACTTTATTTGTGTCTTTCATTCTGTATAAGCCAGTTAAGAGTTGCTGTTGAAAAATGAGCAGCTATATCAGTTGATTAGATCAATGGAAAGGTTCAGATTTTACTCCGCTAGTTGTTGCCAACTATAGGGGGGGGTGTGCTCATCTCTGTTTCAAGGCCCTCCAGCCAGCGCTGTCCAAAGACGTTTCTGTCAGCTCACCAGCCGGGTCTGTTCTTGGCAGAAGAATGCAAGTTCTTGGTTAGATGTTCGGTTCACGAATGGTTTTCCAACTCTATTTTGCGCAGCAATGTTTCCCTGACTGCGTGTGTGAGGATGCCTACAACAACACATATGCCTGTGTGCGAACTTTGAGTGCTGCGAACATGCAATACTGTGAATTTGCCGATAAAGAGGTAAGCAGCATGGTTGTCTTCTCTAGTGTCAAGAGGTCCAAAGAGCTGGGTCCGTGGCCTTCAAGAATGATCATGTAATGCGCAGAGCTTCTGGCATCAGGAAAATACCTTTCCATTAGGATTGTGTTTGTTAGCAAAGTCTGTCAGGCAGGTCCTCTGGGGCAAGGGTCCCCAACCCCCGGGCCGTGGACCGGCACCAAGCTGCAGCATGCCAGAAACCGGGCTACGTAAACAAGCAAAGCCCCATCCACGGGATGCAGGCAGCACACAAAACCATGTATTCCCCAGTCCGCAGAAAAACCACTCTCCACGGAACCAGTCCCTGGTGCCCAAAAGGTTGGGGACCTCTGCTCTGGGGCACACAGGCAGTCCTCGGCTTACTACCACAATTGGGACTGGAAAATTTGTGATTAAGCAGTGCGGTTGGTAAGCAAGACACCATGTGATGGTGACCTTCCATGCTGGCTTCCCCATTTACAGGTAGTCCTCAACTTACAATAGTTCCATTTAGTGACAGCTACAATGGCACTGAAAAAAGTGACTTAGGACTAGTTTTCACAGTTACAACCATTGCAGGATCCCCGTGGACATGTGTTCAAAATTCAGATGCTTGGCAACTGACTTGTATTTGTGACGGTTGCAGTGTCCCGGGGTTGTGTGATTCCCTTTTGTGACCTGACAAGCAAACTCAATGGGGGAAGCCAGATTCACTTAACAACCGCATTGCTAACTTAACAGCTGCAGTGATCCACTTAACAACGATGGTCAAGGACTGCCTGTATTTCTCTAGAAAAATAGACAGAGTTCAGCAAAGTGTTGATGGAAGGACAGCTGTAGAGAGCAGAAAAGAGTGTAGTGGGATGCGGTGTTCCCAGTTTGCCTTCTGGAAAATGAGTTTGGCCAGATATAACAAAGGAAGCTATTTCTGCGGACAGGCAAATAGCACAAAGCACAGAGAAAGATGCCTTCAAAACTCCTATCCTATTTGCAAGTCCACAAACTGGTATATTATGTTTGTGCCCTACTCACCCATCAGCCAGAAATGTTCCCCAAATGGTTCATGGATCAGTAAAAAAAGACCAGTCTTATCCTGAAGTGAACAGTCACAAAAGACCTGATTAGGGAGGTGGGCAGGGGTGAGAGACCTTCAAAGAGACGAGTCTTGTTTTTATGGTGACTTCAAGAGGTTCAAAGGGTGATTCTCCCAGGTTGGTTCTGCCAAGTGGATGGAGTCTTTTTCCAGGTATGAAGGCAGTTGGGGACCACCTTGTAAGAAGAAGACTGTGTTGATGGATGTTGGCTTCTCCAGGATTTCCTTTCGGAGAGGTTGCCTCCTGACCATCACTGCACATCCTACTTTTTTTCTTGCAGAATTTTGTGGAAGTCTACAATCTGACTGCAGACCCCCATCAGCTTTCTAATGTAGCCAAGACCGTGGACCCTTCGCTGCTTGTGCAGATGAACCAGAAGCTGATACAATTGCAAGCTTGTTCCGGTGTCAGCTGCCGTTCCTGAGGGTTTGAGGACCAAGAACCCAAGACACCTCTCCCTTTCCTTGTGATTTTGTGGCCTGGCTTCCTTCTGTCTCCCAACAGAAGCCAACCTGGCGCTGCCTTTTAATTTAGGATTGCTCGGTCTTGAACCCCAAGTTTGGAATTTGTTGTGCCGGAATAGTATTGGGGTAAAGCAGAAAGGGAAAAATATGGGTGAAGAGCAAACGCTGTCACCCAAGAGTGTCCAAGCTTGTTATTCTGGGAGGTGAAGTCCACAAGTGGCCAAGGTTGCACAAGGTTGGTGTAACAACTCTAAAAGACACCCTGTGAAATTCTAGTGCCTTGTCTCCTTTCATTGCTTATCTTGTCTCCGTTTGGCCAGGCAGTGGGCAATGAGGTCTCACTTCAGAGTGAAGAACATATCTGACCCAGCCAATGCTGACCTTCTCAATTTGAGGCTCTCTGAATGTTCTTGGACTACAGCATCCTGCGGCAACTGTCATCTTTGTGACTACATACCCCACCGTCCTCTGCTCTGGTTAGATGAGGGGTGGGGAGAATTCTTTCCGTTTAGCCATTGATTAACACAGAACGAATTAATACAGGGTGGTTTACCTCCGTGATCATCGCCTTCCTTTCTCGTTCTGGCTGAGATCTTGGGAGGCTCTGTGCATCCCTCCAGCGATCATGGTGCCTAGTTGGACACTTTTACCAGGTCCTCTTGTGTAGTCCCTGGGGATTATTGCAGTTGCTTTGTGTCTTCATACTGTGAAAAAAAAAATTGGAATAAAGCATTTTTCTCATTAGAAAAGCTGGTCTTGCATTTTTGTGTCGTCCCTGATATGGAGACTCCTGACCGTTGGGCTTGTCCCAACTGGCCGTTTAGAAGAGAAGAGCCTTTGAGTGCATTCGGAGTGAAAGGTATACTTTTACTAAAGCCAAATGGTTACAAGATAGGAAAAACCAGATCTGACATTTGCGTGTGAAAACGGGCTACTTACTTTCCCAGACCCTCTTCCCCCCCCCATTATCCGTTTAGTGTCCAATGGGATTCAAACAAATTGTTTTGGTAACAGTTCTGATTCTTGGCACGTTCGGTGACGATCTGCGTTCCATTCCCACACTTGTAGCCTTGGGGTCAGCCAGCCGATTCGGTTTCTGGTCTTTCCCCCCCCCCCCCATGTTTTGGCTCCCCCTCCCTCCTTCGGGGCTCATGGCAGTCTGGCATCAGCGAAGTGTCGTCAACGCTTCGCCTGCAAAGGGCTCCCATCTGCCCAACGACTGACCAAATTGTTCCTGAAACATATCTACCGGCTGCATGGCGCCCCTAAGCGGATAATTTCGGACAGGGGGGGTGCAGTTCACAGCGAAGTTTTGGAGAACTTTCCTTACATTAATTGGATCATCTCAAGGTTTATCATCTGCTTTTCATCCGGCCACCCATGGGGCCGCGGAAGCCGCTAACAAAATGGTGGAGCAATATCTTAGGTGCTACGTTTCTTACCAACAGACGAACTGGACTGATCTCCCTTTTGCGGAGGTGGCGTACAATAATTCTGTGCACAGCAGCACCGGCTACACACCTTTCAGACACATGACACGAAGCAGAGATGGGGCGAAGCAATATGGCAGTACTGGCACTGACATTACAACGGCGCCAAGATGAGCTTGTACATCTCACTAAACAATAACTTGGCTATCTTGGTTTAATTTGTGAAGCTGCTCCTCTTGGCACTTTTTTCCCAGAGTTTTAACATTCCTATCCTGTCAGAACTAAGCCTTCCATCTCCTCCATCTTTCTGTCAGAGCCAATGAAGCTTCTTGAATGAGAAGCGAAACATCTTCGAGGCAGAACAGAAAAAAAAGGTCCACTTGCCTTTTCAAAAAGCACCTTTGCAACATCCCAGTCCTGCCATACCCATTAGCTGAAGCCATCTCCCTTTCTCACCTCCCCTTTCCGATACCTGCACAATATCTATGCAAATGGGCAAACAAAGTCCTGTCTCTCCAGTGCAGGAGATTCAACTGGGCACGGAGGACCTGCTTTGCTTCAGCATGGTAAGAGATCGTGCTGTTATTTTGGGGGGGAAGGGTTGAGGATGATGGGTAGGAAAGACTCCTAAGGGAAACAGAGAATGCTTGTGGAATAGCACAAGGACTTTCTTGTGGGG
Organism: Protobothrops mucrosquamatus; assembly: GCF_001527695.2. NCBI lineage: Eukaryota > Metazoa > Chordata > Lepidosauria > Squamata > Viperidae > Protobothrops > Protobothrops mucrosquamatus. The sequence continues at coordinate 592,878 of NW_015386783.1, forward strand.
AAGATCCCTCTAATTAAGTCCAGCTCACTAGCTGCCTCTTGATGTGAGAATGAATCTTGATCTGTATTGTGGTGGGACTTTAGTGGCCATCATGCTGAGAAAAGTCCCCATAATTAGGTTCACACAATGCATTCAATCAAATCTGGCAAATGTTGAGATATCTGAAGTCCCATTCCTCTCATCCTGCGGCTGTCTAGACTTTTGCAGCCCTGATTGGGAACTTTTCCTGATCAACCAAGTACATCACCAACTCGTGTCTTCTGGAAGTTTTCATTTTCTGGACACCTTGGTATTGTTTGTACAGAAGGGGTCCAATGACCAAATTGACACTGCTCAAAGATAGTGTTGCACAAACTCAAGCATTCTGATTTATAAACAGGGACACCAAGTAATAACTAAGCTATATGTTTTTTAAAAATATCTTTTCTACAACCACTACACCTGTACCCTGGCCGTCCTCCTATAATCTGAAATTGGCATGATACCTATTGTAATTAAGTTGGCCATTTTTACATACATGTGTGCTTTTCCGATCCCTTTACAGTTTCATATACTTCTGCATATTTGGAAACACCTGGGTGTACAAAAGAACAGTTGGGAACTTGTTTGAATTAGCTCCACTTATCTTCAAACTGTCAATGCTACTAAAGTTTGGTATGCGGCCCCATCAATGATTGGGAGAGGAAGATGTTGATGACATTTTCATTCTGATTTCTCTTTCTCTCTACAGAATATATTTGGGAAGAGTAAGGCTCCGTGAGTAACAATCTCTATGGAATTTTATGGCATAAAGTCAGATCAGGAAATACATTGAATAAACGGTAGACATTAGGTCTAAAAAGGGAGAAAGAAGAGATAGAAGAAAGAGCAGGGTATCTTAGAAGGTCTTGTTCAAAATCACTGATCACTGATTTTTACCTTGTGAGGCAGGATGTGCCTTAATTCCAGTTATTGATTTGTTTTATTTATAGAATATTCTTTCTTTATGTTCTTCATTGGCCAAGTGTGATTGGACACACAAGAAATTCTATTCCTTCTGTGTCCAATCTATTCTAATTCTACGTCCAGTTCTATTATAAGAAGGTTCCATAACTGCATTTTTGGTCTTCTGTGACCGTTAAGCTATTGTGAAAGATGATGCTGGTTGCCATCTAGTGTTCTTCATATTCTGTCTATGCGTAGATTTTTAGAAATGTTCTAAAATTTTATGGAAGCCAGGTGAGCATGGCTTCGGGTTGGAGACCAATGGGGCAAGGGAGGAGGAGGGGTCATACATGCCACCTTGAGCTCTTGCAGATATAAATTGACCCAATAAAATACAACACAAGTTAATTGACAGGTTTTCTTTGCTCTGGCAAGAGAATGAGATGGTAGTAAGCTTGCAAACTATTTTTGGTGATGAACATAGGAAATAGGAACCTTTCAGGAAGGCTCTAGATTCACCATCTTTGTCTGTGGTCCTTAAAGGTCTGAACTTCCACCAGAACCTCCAAAGAGACCAGGTAGGTTACACGTTCCATCCCATTGGAATGATCCTGTGGTTTTTAATACTGAAAGTTCAACTTCCTTATCAAGGACTGTACTTGGCGTCTTCCTCAGCCTACAGAAAAGAGCACATCATTCATTAACCACTTACGGAGACCTTCTAAAAGTGGACTTGAATCCCAGTCAACAAAATTGCAGAATTTCTCTTAAGTGACCCCGCCAGACTAGGAGGGATCAGCCTAGAATCCTTACATAGTCACAAAGAGCTAAGTCCGACTTCCTTTGAATTCCATGGACCCTGCATCCAAGCAGATGGTGACTGTTAGTTGAAAAGATTTTTGTGTGCAGACATGATTAGCAATAAATCAGTTTAATTGGACTTTCACACGTAGACCTGGTCTTTTGCCCCTGACTTTAATAGTGGAGATATCACCTTGTGTTCTGTCTCTCTTCTGCTGCATGCACCCTTTGAGACTTTCCAGGCAGATTACTTCGGAATTGTTTTCAGTAGTTCTGGAAAGTTCTGTGCTTTTTGATACAGAGATATAGAGATAATGCAAATTGTTGGCTTTGTTCACGCTTCCTCTTTCCTTGTTTTTGTCTGCCTTTTGTTCTGTTTTTAAGCTAATTTTGTTCTCCTGCTTGCTAATGTTTAACACATAAAAGCTCCAGATATATTTTTTTCCTAGCTGAATAGAGTGGCAGGCATACCTGTTCTGGGTATATCAAGGCAAGCAGTATCACAGACATAAACCAGCATAACAAGGTGGGGTACAGTCATTATAGTTTGAAGAGTGAAAGAACTCATTGTGGTGCCCAAGTTGGGGCAATTAATGCAATTGACCCAAACTCTTTTTGTGTGTTTCAGATGTCCAGGGAGAAGTGGTAAGTAAACAGACTTTCCCCAAACCTTCCAGCATTAAAATATACTCACCTGTTGAGCTTGCCTCTTGAAACCTACACAGACACATATTAACATATTTACAGCTTTCTTGGCAGTGATGCAAAAGTTGTTGGCTGCTGCCTATTTGTCGCTCCTTAGCTTCCCATTTGATTACTGTTGTTGTGGAGTTTCCTTGAGGCCTATGTTTATGGGATAGGTTATGCAGGCATTGGATAAAGTAGGTTGATTTAAAAATGAGGATTAGGGTTGGTGTGAATGCCATCTTTGGGCTAGACCTGATTAGGAAATAGACACTAGCAAAAATGGTAGAACTCTATTGATACAGACTGGAATCACAGAATCTAGAAAGCCTGATACGAGTTCCCCTTTCTTTCCTTTTATATCAAAGAGACTCAAAGTGGAGCAATGTTAAGCTTCTTTCTCACTCTTTCTTGCTTTCCTGGGCTATACTCATGTTTTACTCAGGGTTACAGCTAATCCTTGACTTACAACCATTTGTTCAATTACAAGGGCACTGAAAAAAGTGACTTATGACTGGTTTTCACACTTAATGCCTTTTGTAGCCTCCCCGTGATCATGTGATCAAAATTTGGGCACCTGGTAACTGATGTGTATCTATGACCGTTGCGCTGTCCTGAGGTCGTGTGATCACAGTTTGTCTCCCTTTCCCAGCTAGCTTCCAACGAGCAAAATCGGTAGGGAAAGCCATATTCGCTTAATGATTGCATGATTCGCTGAACAACGGTGGTGATTGGTTTAACGATGGTGGCAAAAAGGTTGTAAAACGGGGCAAATCTCACTCAAGAATTGCCTTGCTTAACAACGGAGATGTTAGACTCAAGGGTGGTTTTTCATACCTTCTCCAAGGTCACTTCTACGCTCCTCTCAGTGACATTCCCCTCTACCACGCCACTCTCTCCAGCTGAGCTGGGATGGGAATTGTAGTCCCAGCACATCTGGCAAATCTCATGTGGGGAAGATTGGCTCTGGAAGTGCTTGGGAGTTGCTCCTGTGATATTTGCCCTCCTTCCTCTGTTTGGTTCTTTTCCTGGCTTCTCTGCACCTGTTTGGAAGCCCTGGCCTGGGGAAGCATCAGGACCTCATGCAGTCTTCTTGGGGTGCTCCTTTAGGTTCCCCCAAGCCTTGCTGAAGAGGAGGAGGAGGAAGCTCTGTATATCTACGAACCTCCCCCAAGAGAAGAACCGGCTGAGAAAGGGTCTGTAGTCCAGCTGCAAGAGCCTGAGGAGGGCACATACCTTGGTAAGGCGGAAAGATGAGAGAAGCATGCAAGGAGGGTCGTAATAATGGAAAAGCTTCCTTTATCCTTAGTTGCTGGATTATTGGCAGACCAAATCATGATGTTATACAAGAGATATTTTGGCATATGCTAGATTTTGGAAACCAGTCTCTCTCTCTCTCTCTNGGGTGGCCCACGGGTGAAGTAAAAGATGCCTTCAGAAAAAAGGCACTCTCTTAAGTGAAGACCCATAAATTATTATGTTGCAAGGTAGGACTCAATAATCCATGGAGGACCTCTGTGTAACCAGAGAAAGGGGTTTCATGGATGGAGAAGGTGGGCTATGAGGAGAAGGGACAGCAGAGAAAAATGATTAGCGAGGAAGAGCAAATACTGTCTCAGATTATTTCTTTGTCCTTAGATTGTCCAAATCTGAGGCGCTTCTCTGTGCCCGCCAATTTGCATTCCAAGCCATGCATGGTAAGAGACTTGTCAGAGTTTGTGAAAAGGATGATTATTAGTTATCTTATCACTCAACGACTCTATTTTTCAACAGTGAAACCAAAGGGCTGAATCCTATAACCTTGCACTGAATAATTTCACACCGTCCTCCCCAAATATGCTTTTATTCTTTGCATTGTATCTGTTGAGCATTCCTCTTTCACCTATTCCTGAAACCATGAACTTTTTCATAGAATTAGGGGTAATCCTTAACTTAGGACCAAAAATGAGCTAGAAATGTCGGTTGCTAAGTGAGACGATGAGTTTGGGCCCGTGTTATGACTCTTCTTACCACCATTGTTAAATGAATCACTGCAGTTGTTAAGTGAGTAACACAGCTGTTAAGTGAACATGGCTTCCCCCATTGACTTTGCTCATCAGAAGGTCGCAAAAGGGGATCACATGACCCTGAGACGCTACGACCGTCATAAGTACGAGTCAGTTGCCAAGTTGTCCGACTTTTGATCATGTGACCATGGCGAGGCTGCCACGGTCGTAAGGGTGAAAAATGTCCATAAGTCATTTTCAGGGCCACTGTAACTTTGAACGGTCACTAAATAAATGGTTCTAACTTGAGGACTATCTGTATACGCCAGTTGCCAAGCGGCCGAATTTCGATCACATGACCGTGAGGATACTGAAATGGTCTTAAGAGTGAAAAATGGTCCTAAGTCCCTTTTTTTCACTGCCATTGTAACTTCAAACAGTCACTAAACGAACGGCTGTAAGTCGAGGACAACCTGTATGGGGAAACCAACATGATGATGCTAAATTGGTGCTCTTAGCTTTTCACCTGAAGTTCCTTTTGCAACCAAGATTTCAAGATTTACAACTGTAGCCACTGAGGGAAGGCTAGAAGCAGAGCAGGCAGATCTGTGGGCTGAACGCAGATATTGCCACTGAAATTCTAATGCATGAAGGTGAGGAATAAACTATGAATATATATATATATTTTTATGGATATTTTGCTTATTCTCAAGCCAACGATCAGAAGGCAGGAAGCAAGTTGCGAAGTCCTTCCGGTCTTCTCTTCGAAAGAAGCTTGATAACTTGCAAACGCAATCCCTGCAGCCAGCTTTTGCTTTTCTATTCGCATAAGTTTAAGCCAGGTTGCCTTGGCTACTTTAAGACCTGCAGACTCTAGACTTCAACTCCCATGGCTGGCTGGGGAATTCTGGGAGTTGAAGTCCAC